>NC_057799.1:61843332-62034833 GCF_018294505.1 Triticum aestivum
CTTGAGTACTGCTTGTGATTGTGTTGTTTGCTTCCTCAACATGTCAACTTCATCTCTAAGTGCAGAAGCAGAATCTCTTTCTACCACTAGTTTAGCCTCTAGAGCAAACAGGTAATTCTTAACAGTAAGTATCAAACACATAGATAGGCGCAGTCTACAATATGATTAACAGGCTGTGCCATTATGTAATCAGTAGCAAACTAAATTAAGCCAAGCAATGTAATTGAACAATTTTGCAATAAGTGGCTAACTAAAATTCCGAGAAGCTGGTAACTGAACTTACGCTAGTTCTTTGTACAGGCACACTGCAACTTCTTTTTCGCTTACAAGGTTGTACGAAGGAGTCCATGGCATCAATTGCTTGGATACGCAGTCCCAATACTTCTTTCTTCCCACACTGCATGGGTAAGTCGAATGGTTAATCTGGTAAGATGGTGCGTCCTTGATATGTTATATGAGGACGTGTAGTCAGACTAGTTGTAGCCAAACACATCACACTGGTTTTTACTGTATATTTCATGCGATTACTTTTGGCATATCGAGATCTAAGCAATCTACAATAGGATGAAAAGACTGGCATCCTTCACATTATTGGCGAACTCAGTTCATAGAAACAAGCAATTCAACCATTCTGTGGGTAAATCAAAAGCGCCACTAGAATATTTTTCGCTATCCAATCATACACGCAAAAAGGGGCGATGCCACCATAGGGGCTGGTATGGGCGGCCGCCTCAGGTGGCTGGAAAGTGTGCACCTAGTTTGAGTCGTCCAGGTTGGCCCACGCTAGTTTTGTTCGTCCCAACGCACGAGCAGGCAATGTAAAAAATGAAGAAAAATGTTTCAATTTGGATGGGCAATAACATAAGTGCAAGGCAGGCCCTATAGCAGGCTCGCGGCCCAAACGAGCGCCTCCCATATCGATCGACAGCAGGAAAAATCCCAATTCATTCGCTCCAGCCTCCAGTCTGGTTCGCTCCTAACCTAGCCGCCGATGGACAGACCGACACAGCACTTCCTTGCGCCCTCGTTGGAGGGCGGTCGCCGAGCTTCAAGCGAATGGAAGGACAAGAAGATGAAGATCCAACCCTGGGGGTAGCCTGCGTGGGAGGCAGCGGCGGCAACACGGGCATGGCATCGAGCTTGCGCAGACGGACAGTCGGAGCTTGCAAGAGTAGCATGCGCAACGAGCAGTTACATCACATCCCTTATTATATCTAATTCAACTCTTCAATTTCTGGCCAATAGTTAAACCTGACGGTGTTGTAAAACTGCTTGTATGTAGGGAATCTATGAGAAAATGAAACCAATTTCTACTTATTTTATAACTCCCCCAATCAATACTGAACAAACTGAATCTGATGTATCTAATCAAGTTTCCGGTGCAAACATACAAGCTCATGTTGTTCTTGAGCCTGAAGTGTCTAATGAACAGACTGCTAATGAAGGATTTGATGCAAACATTTTACATGCTCCTGGTGATGAACATACAGTGTCTAATGAGGGATCTAATGCAAGCATTTTGCAAGCTCATTGAAGGATTTAGTGTCTAATGATGATCTACTATGTTGAGAGAGACAGAGATTTGCAGGCATTGATGACAAGCAAATTATAGTGCATTTTCATAGCTTGAGGAAACGTCGAGGCCATCTACCAGAAAGTCCCCGTATCATGACAACATAGCATAAATACTTTTCTAATCTGTTGTTTGGAACTATTGGCATACTTGTGCAGGATAGATATATTGATATGCAGTTTGCGCACTGGTTATACGTGCAATTACACTTTGATATTTTCAGCCAGAGAACGAATAATTCAAGCAGGTACAGACCATGTTTGTAGTCCTTGTACACCATGTTGCATTTTGTGTTTTTTGGTGCATGCATCATTTAGTGTTTATAATCTGAACTACTTTGGATCATTAGCTGGTTTTCAAAGTGCATGTAGCTTCACATTTCTCAAGTTATGTTGATTTCCGGAGTGCAAGTGCCTTTGTATTTTTTAAGTTAAATGTTCGCCCCTGGTAACTTGAATTCGTGGATCAGCCACTGCACACAAATCATACACGAATGACAGTACGAATTAAATGAAATGCAGGGACTTACGCAAGCTCATTGTACAGGCTCACTGCAGCTCTGCTTGCGCTTGGGATGTTCCATGTACAAGTCCATGTTACCACTTGCTTGGATGTGCAGGCCTTGTGCTCCTTGCATCCCCCTCTGCATTTTTGACACAGCGAATGGTTGATCAAATAAGAGGAATCGACCTTGATGTTGTACCGGAGGACAGATACTTACAAGGTTATACGGGTGTGCAGGATGTGTACCAGATCCCGTAGCGCCGTCATGCTTCGGTAAAAATGGATTTGTCTGTTTTTCAGATGATATCTCCAGAAGAAATAAGAGTTAAAGTCAGAGTTGCATAGGCGTGTAAGCTAAGAGAGCAGTGAAAGGATATCCAAACATCGTCGGAACAGTGCACAAGGGAGTGATGTCTGGATACCTAGTTCGGGCCGGCGTTTGGGCATGCTCGCCTAGCTAGAGTGCGGGTCACTTCAGAGCCGTTGAGGGTGATGCGCTGGCGTTGGCTGGCCGCGCACGGATGCAGATCTTGAGTGGCAGCGGAGCGCTACAATGCGGTGGACGAGACCGTTGGTGAAGCTCCAACGGCCTCGGGGGGGGGGGGGGAGGTGCAACGATGTGCTCGGTGAAGTAGCCCCGGTGAGCTGGGAGACGGCGTCGGTGAAGCGCACCTGATGCGGTGGAACTTGGTGTCTGTGAGGCACGTCGGTTGCGGCGGCCAACGTTGTCGGTGGACCACCCGGTGTGGTGGACGAGGGCGTAGATGAGGTAGCTCCGGTGCGGTGAAGCGCGACCGTCGTCTTCGTCGTCGTCGTCCGGCACAGAGGTGGGGAACGGTGGGGAAAGAGACGAGACGAGGGGCGATTCGAGGGTTGGCAGCGAATTAGGGATTTGAGCAATCTGGGCGCGGAAGGGGACGGTGGAGAAGAGAGATTTTGCAGGGATGGAATTGGGGCCGCAAGATATTTCAATCCGAAACATGGAAGCACGAACTTATATTGTCGTCGTCCTTTTTTTGGGGGGGAGGGGGTGGGTGGCTGGGTGCTATGCGTCCGTCCGACACACACGACCACCCCGATAGGACTATGCTTCGGTGCCTTAAGGCACCTGCCTTTGTGTCCATGACATGTGGGCCCAACAGGTGGCTGGCCCACATGTCAGTGACCCAAAGGCAGTTGCCTTTAAGGCACCGAAGTAGCGTCCACCCCGACACGACCCTGGTCTGCCTGGTGCGCCTACATTTGAGAATGCAAACGAATCTTGTTTCATTTGCAAACGAATCTGTATGTATTACCATGCCCGTGTTTTCCTTGCAATAATTAGTCATTCGAAACGAGATACTCCATCCGTTCACTTTTGTAAGTAGTTTAAGACAACTTACATTGAACTGTTTTGCACATTGTCTGAAATGTCTTCAAGGTCTTATAAAAGTGAACAAAGGGAGTACTATAAATTAATTAATGAGGAGTTATTTGAAAAAAAATCGAAATGGTACCCACGCTAGCGTGGATTAGAGTGTGTGTCACATAATTAGTTATTTGAATTAGAGTGTGTGTCACGTAGTTAGTTATTTGAATTAGAGTGTGTGTCACGTAGTGATCTCCAATTCTAACGTGGATTTCGCATTTCACTGTGTCCACGCTACTTTTTTAATACAAATTCATATGTATATGATGAACACCATGGTAGTGAGAAAACTTTTGGATGGATTCAAACATATGACCTACAAAATAGCACAACAAACTGAGTCAATGTCAACTTTTCGAAACTTAGTATGGCACGAATTCGAAATAATTACCCGTATGCCTGGTCCTCCGTTCAAATCTTACAATGTACACCGAATTGAAACATCGATATTAAGTCTGGTACTATGTACATTCAAATGTTGTTTTTAGCCCCCCCCCCCCCCCCGCACGGACGCAACATACTTCCTGTATCGGTCAATCTTCCTCTCCGAACCACCTTAGGAAGCTATCGGTTTCCAACACACGTTCATTCTTTCTCTCCATGTTTCGATCTCTAAGTCTCTCACCTACACAACCCCTTTTTCCACTCTGTTACCAAATGTATTTACCTCACACACCCGCCATTGCACCCCATGCCGAGCTCTCTCTCTCTCCCCCCTCTCCCTCTCACCCTCTCGCGCTAAATACATGCATTGCCTATCTAGCCCCCCCAACCTCTCGTGTGCACGCACGCACGTTGTATATCTAGGTCACTCCCTCGAGACTGTCTCACTCTTTCTTCCGCACGGCGGGCCACACTCGCTCAATCTCGCTCTCTTTATCTGAGTCTCGTTTAACCTCGTTTTCTTTCACACACAAATGATATATCTCCCTGTTCGGGCCTCGATCGACACACTCTATACTCTCTCACGCAGATTGTCTATCTAGGTCAGTCCATCCAAGCCGCCGCCACTCTTTCGACCTCATGGTGGGCCACGCTCACTCAATCTCTCTCTCTCTCTCTCTCTCTCTCCATATGTCTCCATTGACCTCACTCTTTCTCGGACAAAAACGATATATCACCATGTTTGAGCCCAATTCGACCTATTCACATTGTATACTCTCTCACGCACATCATCTATCTAGGTCACTCTCTCCAACCCGTCTCACTCTTTCGATCGCACGGCGACCCTATGTGATCGGTTGACCTTGCTTCCTCCCACGCACAAAATATATCTACATGTCTGTGACTGGATCATCTCTCAAGCTCTATCTTACAGCCCTCACCCTTGCCAAAAAGCTCAATCGTACAATATCTTTCCAGAGCATATATATTTGTTCAATGAATGTCGGACCACACTCACTTTGTCTCTCTATCTATATGTCTCTCGATTGACCTCGCTTTCTCACACCGTATCTTCCACGCATTGAAGCTACTACCTCTCCATCCCTCGCAAAGCCGGAGCTATTTACATTGCGAGGGGCACTCCAACCTTGGATTAATTTGTGTAGGCATTTATTCCGGTCGGTTTAGATTATATTTTTGTAGCATTCGGCCCACAACTACTCCAACCACCGTTGCAACCCACGCAACTCCCCTAGTTGATTTCCCTCTGGCTCGGTCATCGCTCTCTCGCACATCCTTTCTCGCCTTCAACGTCGCACCATGGTATTATTGAAAAAACTATGTTGTTCTCTTTAATTATTATAAATAAGCTACAAAACTACACACCGATAGTCCACTTGGAATGGAACAAATTTCGACCCACAAATTAAAGTGCTACAAACTACACATCGAGGGGCCCACATGCCATGAAACAAATTTGGACCCATATACAAATTAAAAAATAAAGGACGAGGATCGAACATGCGACCGGGCCTTCAAGTCGCACGTCAATAGGCAACATACGTAGAATAGCAATGTTTGTTGTACCCCCTTTGTTCACATAATGTTTTTATATTACCACAGCCTAATTAATGGATAACATGTAATATTATTTTTAGTACTATTCGCCTTCACTTACTGGTGGGTTCCATGTGTGCTCTCTCTCTCCTCCCCTTCTGCGTTTAGACGCACGGGCAAACAGGAAGAACTCGCGGGCGATGTTGCCGTTGACCATATCTGGACGCGTTCACAAGTCACGACACCAGTTTCACGTACTAGCAGCACTAGTCAGTGTGTACGGGCAAGCACGTTAATTTGGAAGTATATTAAGTGCATGCGGATATTAACTACTAGGATATTATTTGCGTGTTGTCATGTGATTAGCACTATTTTTGGCATGAAATTAACTGCACGCTAAACGTGTTGAGTGCTCGACATTGAAGCAGTCTAGGTCGTTGGATGACAAGGAATACATGTGGCTTGATAACGTTTTATATTTAATTTGATACGGCTCTAGCAGAACATTCAATCGATCAAACCATACATTTCGTTCAGTCTGACTCCGACTTTAAATTATACGACGATCGATATAAAATAAACGGAAATGATAAACGTTCAGATTTTAAGCATGGCAATCCGAACATTTTTCATGGCAAATTTAGATTACGCGGCGGCGGCGGCGGCGTCTCGCGGTGGGAAGCGGCTCCTCTGCCGTGCTCTGTCTGTCGTCGGGCCACTGACCGACGGCGACGGCGGCGTCTTGCGCCGTTGTTGGCGTACTCCTGGACGTTGGCCTAGCTTCAAGGAAGGCCAAAATGTTCTGGACTTCGGAGCGAGTCAACTGGCGGGAGGAGGCGACTGGCGTTGGTGCAAGGAAGCGGTCGACGGCGGCCATCCATGCCGCTGAGGGGGCACTACCAGCCGCACGGGGACAGGCGCTGTCAACGGCGCGGCGGAGACATTCGTGTGCACGGGCACCGGCACGGGCGCGCACGTCAGTGCACACGCAGGCGCATGCGCTGGCAGGTGCACGGTCACCGGCACGGGCGTGCGCGTCAGTGCACGCGCAGGCGCATGCGCTGGCAGGTGCACGGGCACGTGAAAGTCGGCGGGGACCTCGTGGAACCCCGTGGGATCAAGCTCGGTGACAATGTGCGGCTCCCAGCCTATCAATGCCACGGGGATGGGCGCTGGCGCAGTCGGGGCGACGGGAGCGGGGATAGGCGCGGTGTCTTCCCGCAAGGCCAGTTCAAGCTCATCCCAAAGCGCCTTATGTTCTTGAGACTCCGGCTGGGTGTCTTCCTCAGGAAACTGGAACACTAAGGGCAGACCATCGTGATGCGGCATGGCGTACGTTTAGGTCAGGCTAGTTGGAGGTAGACGACAAGTGAATCGGAGAGGAAGTGAGAGGATTGTAGCGAGACCGGGTAGTGCGGGGTTGATTGTAAACTGCGGCGCCGGCGACATTAAAAGTGGGAGCAGTTGGGACGACGGTGGGCGGCGGAGCCTGGTCAAAGGGCTCGCCTCCCGGTGAGCCTGCACAGCGGTCTGCTCGCACGCCTCCCTGACAGCCGGCGCAGCGTCTGCTCGCACGCCTCCCATCGACTCACACGCTTGCTCGGACGGCACCTGCCAATGAGAAGCGGGGACTCGTGGCGGCACGTAAACGCCCACGGTTTCAATAGTGAAAGCGTTCGCCTTAACGTGACAGGTCTTTGTTCCAAAATACCTTGGCTCTTCATTTGTGCAACTTGTGATAAGCAGCTTGTCTCAAATTGAAGAAAAAACTTACGAAGTAATATTTGTGCCATATCACGTGACCATGCTTAGTTTCAAGAATTTATGCTCACTTTTGGATTTTCTGAAATTTAAGATCCAGGATTCGAAACAATATCATAACCTACATCATGCAATAAATTTTCAAGCCGTACATCTGTCCTGTTGTATTTCTTAAAAAGGATTTGGTCAAACATTTTGCTTAGTTAGACTTCAGACAAGTTATATATGCAGAGTAAAAGGATAATCCCTCCGTACCATTGCATTGCCTGATATATTAACTCAAGTACTAGGCACGAACAAACGGGCTCAATTCTGTGCTCATCCTGGTGTAGTAGTAGTAGTAGTACTAGGCAATGCAGTTGACGGGTGACCTTGACGAGCGGCGACCGAGGGAATTGAACCGTGCTCGGCACGGTAGGTAACATTGTCTAGTTACTAAAGCGTCCCTCCGTTCTTCATTGGTAGTCATTATGGACCGGGGACATGAGGGGAATTTCCTAGGGCTGGAATTCTGGCCGCCAGATTTTTTGACTTGAAACGCTGAGGCTCGACTGGTTGGGGTTGCCTAATGTGCGTACCACGCACGCCACCGAAGGACACGAGCCCGGTTCTTTTTAGGATCAACACGAGCCAAGGTCTGGCTGGTACGCCGTTGGGTCCTACCATTCGAGAATACGAAAGGAACCTTTTAAATTGCCGAACGATTCTATGTGTATTACAATACCCGTATTTTCCTTGCGAATACTAATCTCAATGTGGTAATTGATTTATGACGAGTTGTTGAATTAGAGTGAGTTTGTGATATAGTGATCTCAACGTGGATTTCACATTTCATGGTATCCCTAGTAAGTTTTCCAATGCAAATTCAAATTTAAAAGATCAGCAATATGGAGGTGAGAAAACTTTGTATGTATCAAGCATATGACCACACACACACACACACACAGAGACACACACGCACGAACACAACAACAATCCAATAAGTATAGTGCATCTATTTTTCCAAACCATGCATGTATGACATGAATTCAAAAATACTCCTTCTATTCCTAAATATTAGTCTTTTAGAGAGTTCAACAAGTGACTACATACGGAGCAAAATGAGTGAATCTAGACTCTAAAATATGTCTATATACATTCCTATGTGCCAGTCCATTTGAAGCCTCTAAAAAGACTAATATTTAGGGACGAAGGGAGTAAAATGTTTAGGCGGAGCTATGATTGTCGGGGATCAACCCCTCGACCTTAGATAAAATTGTGGAGCTCTGTTTAGGGTTGTTTAGATTATATTTGTCCCCACCCTCCCAACCACCGATTGGTTGTGCACCCCCCACCCCTCCTCACCGGGAGAATATCATGTGCCCCCATACCTTAGATGCTATATGCCGATACGAGTTGCTTGGAGCTTGTAGATCTGAGATATAGAAGCTCACATGATGTGTCTTAATATTTTTGCAGGAAACCTTGATGAGTTTGAGAATTGCACACAATTTGTACAAAAACTACTTAGATGCACTTTGATCCCATATCCAACGACCTCGAAGCTCGTATCCCGTAGCATCTAAGATGAAGGAGGACATCATATTCTCCTGTATGTAAGAATATCATGTGCTACCACACCTTAGATGCTTTGGTGATACAAGCTCTTCGGAGGCGTTGGATTTGTGACCCAACACCTCCTCGGGGGTTCAAATGGTTTTTTGCAGAAAAGCCCCAAAAGAGTTCGGCCACTGCTTACAAGCACAAGACTGCTCAGATGCCATTGGATCTGAGATCAAACGACCTCCAAGCTCGTATCACCGTAGCATCCAAGGTGCGATAGCACCTTATGTTTTCTCGCACGGGAGAGTATGAGGTGCTCCCGCACCGTAGATTCTATGGTGATACGAGTTCACTGAGATCTAACGGCCCACAGTAGGAGGTTTGAATGTTTTGCAATATACGGCTGATAGAGTTTGGGAGATGTGCAGAAAGTACAAGTACTACGCATGTGCCATCTGATCACTGATCATACGACCTAGATGCTCATATCACCGTAGCGGGTAATTAAGCTACGGGAAGCACCTAATATGAGCACCGGGGAGCCGTTGGATCAAAGATGCAGCGGCACACACGAGGCCTGAATGTTTTATTTGCAAAAAAAACCTTTGGAGAGTTTGAAAATTGCGCATAATTACAAAGACTACTCCCAAGCCATTGGATCTCACTTCCAACGGTGTAAAAACTCGTATCACCATAGTATCTAAGCTGCGGGGTGGATGTGATATTCTATGCCGCTGTCATTTTTGTTCCTAAACTTGCAAAATACGTGTAACTCGTGCCGTTACTTGTCTAACCGCGCAAAGTGTTTGTTCAAAAAAACCATCCTACACTGAAATATCGGAACAACACACGGGGGTCCCACTTGTCATTAATCAAATTTGGACCTAAAACTAACAAATCTGAAAGATGAGATTCGAACTGGCAACCTGGACTACAAAGCGTAAGTCGATAGCCTGAAAAAATGAACGGTTGTTGGCTTTGTCCCATAACTTGATTTTATACAGTACTTGCGTTGAGTAGAGTAGAGGGTGTGCCTCGTCAACACGTGACCGTTGTCTCACTTACCGGTGGGTCCCAGGTCTGCGATCTCAATCTCTCTTCTCTCCATCGTCTAACCTTTGCACGGGCACACACGAAGAGCGGCGCTAGCTTGCCGTGGTGTTATTACAACCAAAAAAAGCTTGGAAAATAGAAGAATCGCCTAGAACAACAGACGTTGTGGCTGGTCGAGACGGAGCTAACCACATCTATCCTCCGTGCCATGTTTGCATGATGAAGCTGTGTGGCTAGTGGGGTGTTTTCGACCGACTGGCTGGGTCCTGATGTCGAACCATAGGTACTACGTCTGATACAGTATATTTTTACACGCACATTTTTCCTCCGTGCCGAGACGTGGCACACCCTACCGCACGGTTTCGGGGTCCTCCCGGGTGGTGCACGCATATATTCTTCCTAACGTGGGACGCCCTACCGCGCGTTTTCTGGATCCTCCTCGGTCGTAGCGCCGAAGCAAGTAAATGAGTCGTCAAATCACGAAAGACCACCTTTCCCGCCGAGTACATCAGTGAAGCACGGTGGCTAGCTAGTTGGGCTAGTTCGACCGATTAGCTAGGCCGCCGCCACATTAGTTTTTTCACCCCTTTTTTATCTACTTGCCGGCAGGTAAATTTAAATATCCACCGCGACATTGCTCTGGTGTTTGGGTGCGGCAGGATTTTTAATTTTTTGATTGACGGGAGCAGGCGCGGCAGGATTTTTAATTTTTTGATTGACGGGAGCAGGCGCGGCAGCAATTAGTCACGATGACTCCGCCTGTAAAAACCCACTGCTCCCTGATGTGAGAAGTCGTCGACTAGTGTTTTACCATGGTGAAAACCAAAAGATTCCCCGCTCCCTCCGCCTTCCCGTAGATTGCATTGCCTTTCAGCCATTTCGCCTCCTTTGCTTCCTCTCCCCATTGCTTCTACCTGGTGCCATGGCAGCGCAGCAGATTACGGAGTCCGAGGTGAGGCGCCTGACACAAGAGCTCCATGCCAAGGATACGGAGCTCAGGGCCAAGGACGTGGAGCTCCGTGAGCTCAAGGAGGAGAGGAGTGCCATGCTCCTCCGTTATGTGCGGGAGTTCACGGAGCTTCAAAAGCGGCAGGCGTCCACCACAAAGATGCTCGAGGCGTCGGCGGCGTTGCTGCAGAAAGCGGGAGATACGATAGGCCGTCAGGGGAGCCAGCTGGAGCGCGAGCGGGCCAATCGTGACGAGGTCCAGGATCGCCTCAGCCACTTGGTGAACCAAGTTGCCACGCACGTGTTGCGACTGCACGATGCCTACCGTTGTGCCAACGCGACGATGCCGGCCGTCGGGCTAAACCCGTTCGACCACCCGGTCAACTTCAACAAGCTGCGGCTTCCTGACCTGGTCTCCTTCTTCACCTATATCTCCGAGGAGCTGAGCCGTCTCCGTGCGATGGTGGGGGCTGAGCTGGACAAGGAGGGGTTGCGGGCTGCCGTCGCCGTTGCCGGGCGAATCCTTTCAGGGCTCCGTCACCGGAATCCATTCGTGCCATTGGACGCCGTCTTTGACGAGCTGGCTCCCATCGACCGGGAGTGGGCTCTGCGGGCGGTTGCACCCTGCATCACCAACGTCGTGCGCCTCGAGAAGCAAAGGGAATTCGGTGGTGTTTAGGCGCCTCTGCATGGGCATGTCCATGTCTCGGGGCAACATGACCGTTGGATCAAACTCAGATGGTGCAGATCAGTCACTGTAGCACAAAGCGTGTGGGTGTGTTTGGTTGCATTCTCATCTCAATATAGTTGTTTCCTCTTCATGTATTTTTGTCAACCTACTAGTGTGGACTCATGCACCCTTCATGCACTCTGCCAAACACCCAAAAGTGGGTCGAGAAGGGAACTTTTGCTCCCATCCCGTGCACCCTTCATACACCCTGCCTAACACTATTCATGCTTCATATGGTTCATGTTTCATGGAGTACTGTAGCACCGTACTCTCCGTGCGCTGTGGACCTAGTTCTGTTAACATTGATCTCACCGTTCATTCTCGACCGGACAGTCGAAAAAGCGGTACTATGTTACATATAGGAGTAGTTGACATGCGCACAACATCATTTGTTATCATCATATCTTACTACACTAGAACCAAGATTGTGTAGTACTGACGTATGAACCACTGCACGTGCCTAGTAGTAGGAGCACTGTGTATGTTCAAGTGGCTGCCGTGTTTCGCACTCCTCCGTCGTAAGAGTGGAAACTATTGCTGTAATCATTTTTTCTTCAGAAAAACAGTGGACACGCTCTACCGTGTGGATCCTCCTCCAGCCATGCACTAAATTACTCACTTTCGCCGACGTGTGGGACAGCCAGCACCTGGGTCCACCAGCCATGCACTAAATTACTCCATAGTAGAGTGACGGTAGACTACCCCGATCGAACCGCCGCAGTAATGCCCAATGAGCCGTCAAATCACAAAACCCCCTCCTTTCCAGCAGTAAGTTGGACGGACGAAGCAACCATCATTTCACTCTTCTCTCTCAGCTTCCTCTCTTGAAGAAAACACCCACTCGCTTCGCTTCTCCCTCATCTCGTTCCTCCTTTCACTCTTCTCTCTTAGCTTCCTCTCTTGGATGGACGCCGGAGCACCGGCCGACGTGATGTCTATGGCTCTGGCCAAAACCGTCGAGGCTCATGGTACGAAGAAGCGCAACCCCACCAAGACTACCGCAGACAAGCTCAAAGCAATCGCCCTGTCCAAGCCCCCCTCTCCGGGATCCCTCATTAAGCAAGTCCAGGTAATGTCTCTTGTTGACGATCTTTTTCTCGATCTTGATCGTGTTTTTTCATCTAACACGCATTACTAGTACTGGTAGTACAACTTTCTGGGTGATCTTGCATGTGATTTTAGTGTGCCAAATGACGGTTCTAAATTCCTCTTTTGACCAAAACATGCGAGAGGTTGACACTGATTTCTTATAGATTACTTTCAACTATACTTTATGAACATCAATGCTACCTTTTAAGAGGGTATATTTGCCTCAGTAACTTGTGTTATGGATATTGCATGTAATCCCTCTGCTCTCATGCCTTTGAAGACATGTTCTAGTGTCTTTGTTCACTCATTTCTGTGTGTATATGTAGTCATATATGGAGTATAATATCAAAAATCATCTTATATTTCTGAACCGAGGTAGTAATAAAATATGGTTTCTGTTTGAATTAGAACCAGGTCCGCGGTGGAGATGAAGTTCTCAAAGTCATGCCGTGTGAACTGGAAGACCTGATGATGAGTTCTACTGCTGAACTATCCAGCTGTCGTGTCCTTGTCGCCACGTGTCCTGAACTAGTGTTTTCCTGTAGCATTGTTGTCAGGCGTGTTCTCGAGGCTGTACCTGACCACAACAATTTCCTGGTTGTGCCGTCGATTACGAAGGGTGTGGTTCTTGTAAAGCTTCCCAACAAATCTGATGCGGCCTATCTTCATCATCATGTTTATGAGTGGAAAGACCACTCTGTTAGATTCTCCAAGGTTGACAAGATGGTGATGGTGCATCTAGACATCTCACACGAAGTCCATGGCCTAGTCAGTTATGCGGGGTTCATCCCATAGGTCGGTGGCAAGAAATAATCTGCAGAGTTTAGTTTGTGCAACTTTGTTTGTCTGTAGTAAGTACTATTGTTCAGTACTTGATTTGTGTTTGTGAACCCTGTATTGTTTATTAGTACTGCCGCTTTTGGTGTGTGAATGGTCTATGTTAATGTCTGTTCACTCAATTCAGTCTGTATATTTTTAAGTATCCAGATCATATTTTTTGTGAGGATGGTTTATCAATTATGGTTACACTCCAATATCTGTATGCATTGCAGGGTTGATCACACCCACCAGGATTTCCAGTCCCATGGATGTTCGGTCCATACGAGTTGTCACGACCTTTGGACTGTCCTGCTTGTGGGAGTAGGCGGGGCCCCTGCATGCCACGCGCAGTTGGACGATCAATCTTCTGTTTAGTACTTCAACATAGTGATTTCCTGGTAAGGATTCACTCGTGTCACATCAAGTAAATCTTATTGATTTACTGTCTAAATCTTATTGATTTAATGTCATGTTTTCTTTCTTTTCCTGCAATTTTACGATGCAGGTTTTGCCATGTGACATTCATCTCAGAATAAACCGTTTGGTTTTCTCTACGATGGCTATTTTTGCAGGTTTCACTTCTTATGTCGTGTCAGTAACGAAGGCACTGTCCATCACTTATATTACTGGAAAAAATTGGATCAGTCTGTTGTCTGAGTACAAGCTGAATCCCTATGATGAACTGGAGTTTGGTTTAACAAAAATGCCACAATTAGTCCTTCTCGCGTTTAAAAGAAATGAAGAAAAAACCTAGATCACGGTCACGGATCCTAGTCAAGTTAGAAAGCTGATCATAGCAGACCAGACACGATCGCCGCTGTCTCGCACAGATCGAGCACCGGCAGTTGCTCTAGCACTGATAGCGGCAGCAGCTCAGTCTGATCCAGCTGAGGATTGGGCACCGACCGCGTCAGCGGATCAATCTGATCTACCAGAGGATCGGGCATCGACACCGGCACCTGCTCCGACACCGACACTAGCTCTACAAGGAGCGCCATCTCCGGCAGCAGCAGCGGCTTCGGCACCTGCACCAACACTTGCACTTGCATCTGCTCCGGCCCGTGCAGTTGCACCGGCAACAGACTGTGCTGGAGTTCGCACTTCATATACCAAAGTCCTTACAAAAACCGACATGTCCACCTTCTTGGTAAGCATTGGCCGCCCAAGTGCTTCGTTCTTTTTACTTTCCATGTTGTTTCACATGATTCACTGTGTTGATCTAACAGTTTGGGTATGTCTTCTTGTTTGCAAACAGAGAATTCCTAGAGCAATGAGGGAGTCGTTCAACAATCTGGGCGACCGCGGCCAAGTTTCTCTTACCATGCACAGCCTTTGTGTGAATGAACCTGCTCAATATACCGTAAGTACAAAGGATGGTCGCATGATGATTGATGCTAAAGGATGGTCAAGGTTCAAATCTAAATCATATTTTGCGGTAGGGGATGGTGTCAAAATCGAACTTTCTCGGCTAGGAGAGCTGGTCCAAATCAACTTTGAAATTCTTCAGTAGCAGCACGCAACTACCGAACTGATCTATCCTCCGAGAGATTTTGATGTAATAATCTAGCATGGTGAAACAAGTGTCCTATGTGTATAAGTAGTACGACGGTATTATTTATCACATGGTATATCGTTGATAGAATTGCAACTCTGATTGCTAGTTAGGAACTGTCGTTCGATTTCATTCCAACAGCTGCCGTGCTTTATTCAATTTTGTGTATTCGCCTTGTGACAGCATCTAAAACCAGCGCCGTACCGATCGCTTGCAATATGAAAAATGCTGAGGTAGAACACATGGGCCCCCAAACATGCAGGGTCGGCCTGCGGCCCAAAGTCCAGAACCGTGAGCCTATCTGAGTATTATATTCTCAGCTGAAACCCCATAAAAAAAGTTGAACCCCCATAATGCCCGTGCGTTGCAGAGGGAGTATATTTCTCGGCAAGGTGAGCCTGTGATATAAAAGATTTATATATTTCTTTACAGAGGGAGTATCTCTCTGTCAAAAAATATATTTATGTGTAACTAGTTACTCTTGTGTTTCTACTTCCTTTCGCTGATATGTGGGGCAACCGGCAACGGGGTCCACGTGCCATATGCACAAATTAGAGTGCACAACTTCATGGTAGACACACCCCGGTCGTAGCGCCGCAGTAATGCCCAATGAGTCGTCAAATCACAACCCCCTTTCCAGCTTTAGCAGTAAGCTGGACGAACAAAGCGACAATATTTCACTGGGCCTGAATCCCCTTCTCCTTCGTCTGCTTGTTCAGAGAAAACCCCCTCTCAGCGATTGCATAGGGTTTTCTCATGGAGAACCAGGTACAAATTCTTCATCCATCCCTGATAAATCCAGGTCCCTTAGTCGCAGGTAATCCTAGGATGGTAGCCGCCGCCGTTGATGCATTTTTTTCCTAGTGAATCTAGTGTGTTTCATTTGCAGTGCCCAAAGTGTGAGTACCCTACAGGTTTCTGCGCCCTCGGCGAGACGCCACACTTGTTCCTTCTCATCCTAACACAACATTTTGAAACGCGCACAGTATGTTCCTAGAATCCTCTTTTCTATCCGGGAGGGTGGGGTTTTTTGAACATGCTGTGTTCTCATATTATTTTTCCTGCAGTGTATTATTTGCTCTGCCAGAACACATGTACTCAAGATGCTCGGCCTTGCCATAACTGAATACACTAGTTTAATGGTCACAGTGAAGACAAGCCATGGATATAAGTTTCGAGTTGGGTTCATGAACCAAGAAGATCGCTGCTTGTTTTTATGGCTGAACTTGGATAAACTTTCTCAAGTGTTATGGACTGAAAGTTGGCGCACGAATGTTGATGGAAATAGCAGAACCTGGTCTCATCTTCACTGCGATCTTCCACCCCAACGTCGTTCCAATTGCTCATCCATGTGAATTTTGTATCTGGTTCTTGCTTGTTGCCTCGATTACTTCTTAATCCACCTATTCTGTCTAACTAATCACAATTTAACTTTAGAAGTAGCAACGAATCTCTCACGAAGATGCTACTTCTAACTAATATTTTCTTATAATTGGTGGCACGTGTAGGTTTTTTCAGAGTTAAGCAGTCTGCTCGTTTGTTACTCTGTACTAACTCGGCTATTACTAATGGTACTGAAATTGACTGGATCGACATCCACAAGTTCCTACACTTTATTGATCGTCTTGAGGTCCTTGTTGGGCGTTTCAATGGTGGAAGGCCACGTGGGATATGTGTGCCACTGTTGCACTCGTTGAACAGGTCCAACTGTGTCGAGAAACTTATGGTACGAGCTGTTTTCTGTTATATATGTTGTTCATAAACTATTGCTGATACACAGTTTTACAGCTGTGATCTTCTTGAAACAGGAACTGCCGAGTTATATTGTTCCTATACAGATGCCTGACCATGGTCGGGTCAGACTTGCGCTTGGTCACAACATGATGTTTATGTCGACCTACTCAATTCCCCTTGGAGGTGAAAAGATACTTATTCATGGGTGGTCTCAAATAATGAAGGCCCGTCCATCTTGGAGAATAGGACAGAAGATTATGTTCATGCTTTTCCATGGCTCTAAAGCGAATATCCTGTTTATTGACCACGTTGCGACATGAAGCCGCTTTCAGAAGGTTGTGGATGCGCGGGGTGGCGCCTGGGCCTTGTCCTGGGGCTTGGCAGCCTCACCCTTGGTTAACTGTAGGCAAAGTAGCACTATTCGAGTCGTGCTTTGCACGGTTGAACCTATATAAGTACTCATACTGCTTTCAGCTTTGGTTGTTAAGTGCCGCTGCTTGTTTCAGTTAAGGTTGTTAAGTACTCCTGCTGCTTTTACAGTCTGTCGTGTTTCTTCAGTCATGTCTTCCTCCAGCCGCCAAAACCAAACCAACGCCGGTGGGGCCGCCTGCTTCCACCTCCCACGGCTGGCTGCGCCTCAGCGCACGCATCGCCGCCCCACCGTCTCCTAAATCGTTAACGCCGACGTCCTCCACGCGCTTTGGTGTGCTCGCCACGGCGCCGCCCTCTCGCGTTGTCAACATGGTCAACAAACAACAGGAATTGGCAGAAGTACGTGGAGAGGATGACAGTAGGGGCCCACCAAGTCAGCGTATGGAAAAATAAAATGCTTCCTCCTAGTGTTTTCCTGACATCTGGGACCCACGACATTGTGAGCGTATATAGTCAATAGACAAGAGAACAACACAAGATCGGCTGACACTTGGGACGTAGCTACTCGAGCAGTATTTTTTTGTTTGGTATTGTTGAGACGGAGCGGGGTTTGAACTGGGCTGTGGCCCGTCTAGCCCAGGCTTATATTTTATGTTCACCATGTGACCAGCCCAGCTATTTTTTCTTTGTGAAAATGAGCCCAGTTTATTTTTTCTGAAGAATACCCAATCCAAGCCTACTTATTTTTCTACGCCCTGATGGGCTGCAACACTTTCAAGACGCCTGCAAATCTTGAAAGTAATATGAAATGGGTTGTAAATATAAAAACAAATGACAAATTGGCAATTACTTTATAATTTCTGATTTTTTTTCACATTTTCAGATTCCTATTTCACAGGGCATTAACCCAATTTAAATATATCTTCAAAGTACTTTAAATCTGACTCGACATTTCGGTATTAAAAATAGTTTGGAACCCACAGAAATATGTGAAATTGGCCCTGGCCAACCAAAAAAACGACTGCAATAAATTGCATAAGAAGTTGCCATGAGCTATATATAAATTATTAAAAAAAAGAGGGAGTGGTCTGACTTGTGGGCCCATTTAGTTGACGCGTATGCAAGATTTTTTTAGTTATTATATACGTCAACAAACGATTCTAGCAGACGTAACCGTTGGATGTCAACCAACGGCCGTCGTGTTTCTTCAATCTCTGATCTTCTTGCTCCAGCCGCCAAAGCAGCGCCGGCGGGACCACCTACTCCCGCCTCCCGTGGCCGGCTGTGCTGCCACGCAGGCCTCAGCGCCCCCTACTACTCCCACCGCTGGCCAGGGCCCTCTACTCACCCACACCCCCTGTTATTCTGCGGCGACGGCAGCCTCACACCGCAGCCGATCCGGTGAACCCTCGTACTCCTCTCCGCGCGGGCTTCTACTGCCGCATCTTCCCCGGCTTCGCGTCGTCCCCTTCCTAGGCCTCGCCGTTGTCCACCGCCGTGGTGCTCTTAGCGCGGCGTGGTCAATGTGGTCAACGACCGACTTCCATTGGAAGAGTACTGTACGTGGAGAGGCTGACAGCTGGGTCCACGGCAGCCGCAAGGAAGTGCCTCCTTATTACACGGAAAAAAATTATTCCTCCACCTGATAGCAGGGACCCACCGGACGGGCCACCAGTATTTCGCAAAAAAAACATTTCCCCCTGACTGCTGGGACCCACAGGACGGGCCACCGTATGTCGCGAAAAAAGGTTCCCCCCGCTGTTAGCTCGGACCCACCGGAAGTGCCTCCTTATTACGCACAAAAAAATGATTACCCCCCTGCAAGCTCGCACCCACCTTGGTGGGAGGCTGAGTTGTGGGCCTACTAAGTTGACTGGGACAGAGGCCTTTGTCAACTTTAGTCAATATATGAATGATTCTAGCTCTAGTGACCGTACGATGTCCATCCAACGGCCGTAGTGCTTCTTCAACCTCTGGTCTTCTTGCTCCAGCCGCCCAAAGCAGCGCCGGTCGTGCCGCCTGCTCCTGCCGCCTGTGGCCGGCTGTGATGCCGCGGAGGCCTCACCGCCCCTTACTACTCCCACCGCTGGCCAGGCCATCCCTCTACGCACCCACACCCCCTGTTATTCTGCGGCGACGGCAGCCTCACACCGCAGCCGAACGAGTGAACCCTCATATTCCTCTACGCGTGGGCATCCACTGCCGCGTCTTCCCCGGCTCCGTGTTGTCCCCTTCCTAGGCCTCGCCGTCGTCCACCGCCCTGGTGCTCTCGGCGCGGGGTGGTCAACGTGGTCAAGGAATGGCTTCCATCGAACGTGGACTGTACGTGGAGAGGCTGACAGCTGGGTCCACGGCCGCAGCAAGGAAGTGCCGCCTTATTACGCGCAAAATAATTATGCCTCCACCTGACAGCGGGGACCCACCGGACGGACCACCGTATTTTGCAAAAAAAACGTTTCCCCCTGACTGCTGGGACCCACCAGCTACATCTTCGCACGCAAGGAAGTGCGTCCGGAAAAAACGATTCGCCCCCCCCCCCCCCGACTGCTGGGACCCACCAGCTACATCTTCACGCGCAAGGAAGTGCGTCCGAAAAAAAAACGATTCGCCCCCCTGACTGCTGGGACCCACCAGCTACATCTTCGCACGCAAGGAAGTCCGTCCGGGCAAAAAAAACAAAACGATTCCCCCCCTGACTATGGGACCCAGCAGCTACACCTTCGCACGCAAGGAAGTGCGTCCGGGCAAAAAAAACAAAACGATTCGCCCCCCTGACTGCTGGGACCCACCAGCAACATCTTCGCAGGCAAGGAAGTGTGTGACAGTCGGGACCCACCTGGTCGAAGCGTACGTAGCGTTGTCATTCTGGTCGCGAACGTGTACGTACATATATACTGGTCGATGTAGAGGCGCACACGTGTCGTAGTAGAGGCGCGTACGTGTCGTAGTAGAGGCGCACACGTAGCATGTACACGTACGTACAGCGGCCAGGGTGCAAGAAAGAAAATACGGCCACGTACGTACATAAGGGCAGGGTCTCGAACGCCTACTTGCGCGTACGTACGGCCAGGGCTCGTGTACATGGCTGGGTCGGAACGGAGAAACAGCATCGTCGTCATGTTCATGGGGAGGCAACGGAATGCCTCGTGTTCATCGGGAGGCAACGGAACACGTGGGAGCCAACCGGCTGGGTCGGAACGGAATGCGTGGTCGTGTTCATCGGGAGGGCTTGGACGGAACAGGCGATGGAAACGAGGCCTAGCGTACCGCAAAACGGAGGAAACGGCCTTGTGTTCGACCGGCCACGTTCGAAACGGGATCCTGTTCATCGGGAGGGGTCTGGCATACCGCAAAATGGAGGAAACGGACCTCCTACGGTGGAAACGAGGGTCCTGTTGATCGGGAGGGGTGTGGCGTACCGCAAAACGGAGGAAACGGACTTGTGTTGGAGCGCTACGGTCGAAACGGGGGTTCTGTTAATCGGGAGGGGTGTGGCGTACCGCAAAACGGGACTCCACGGGATACTGTTCATCTCCACCGTCGACCTCCTCCAGCCCCCACGGGCTCCTGTTCATCCAGCCTCCACCGCGCGCTACTCCACCGGCTACTGTTCAAGCACCCCTCCACGGTTACCCCTCCACCATCTACTGTTCATCCAGCCCTCCACACCAGGGGTCCTGTTCAACCACCCCTCCACGGGCCACCATCTACTGTTCATCCAGCCCTCCACACCACGGGGTCCTGTTCATCCAGAGGCAACGCCACCGCTCACTGTTCATCCAACCCCCCCCCCAACCCCCCGCGCAACGCTCATTGTTCATCCAATCGGTCGGCTTTAGTTAGCAGCAGTAGCGAAGGAATCGCTCGATCGGGTTCAGTTAACAGCCATCGATCGATCGCTCGGGTTCAGTAACGCGTAGCCTGCAGTGCAATCGCTCGGGTTCAGTTAGAGCCCAACGCCTCGCTCGGGTTCAGTTAGAGCCAACGCCTCGCACACACGCGCGTACGTGTACGAGAGAAACGTGCACGCTCGGCCCCCGACCTCCCACCGTAACCGGGAACTCCCCGAAATTTTCCTCCACCTCGCTTCTACCACGGTTTTTTCCATCATGGACGGCCCAAAGAATGTCATGCAGCTGCGTCTCCGGCCCGCCCAGGACAAAAAGCCCATTTTCTGTCATCATTGTTTGTCATAGAAGTAGGATCCCACCACATCTATGATGATACCGGGTTTTGTCACAATTATCGTCATAGAAGTGTCATATGTATGACAGGAAAAAAATTCGTTCGGCCCAAAATGTCACGGATGTGTCTTTTTTTTTAGTGTATATGATGAATTGCTATGAGCTGCTGTTGCTGCTATGTGATGAATTGCTATGAGCTGCTGCTATATGATGAGTTGCTATAAGCTGCTCCTGCTGCTGTTGTATCATGAATTGCTATCAGCTGCTCCTACTGATGCTATATGATGAATTGCTATGAGCTGCTCCTGCTGCTGATATATGATGAATTGCTATGAGCTGCTCCTACTGCTGATATATGATGAATTGCTATGAGCTGCTCCTGATGCTGCTATGTGATGAATTATTACTGCACTGGGTTCAATTTGTGATGTTTGCAAGTCAAATTAATATTCATATGGGCAGCAAAGTGAAAAAATATAATGCAATCTAGACTTTTCACTGATCATACCAAAGATAAGCTGAAAACGCAATGAAAAGAACTGGTTGGCTTATTACATGGAGCTTATATTCACAGGTGCCTAAGAAACTTGGCCAATAGAACTGACATACAAATAACATGTCACGATGATTGCAATGGAGGAGTGACGTGCCATAGCACACTGTACAGGCTCACTGCTGGCTCTCCTTTTTTGCGATGTTCCATGAAATTGTCACATACATCTTATACTTTTTCAGTGTGTAACCCTATCTGCAAGTTGACACGGCTAATTTCAGACATCGCTACATGATAATACATTGCATATCCCTTGCACATATTTAAACCACCAATTAATGATTGTGTGTGTAGCATAAACTAGCCATGACTCTGTGTGCTGGACTAGCAGGCACTCTAAGGGAGACTAATGTAGTGCACTGGAATTCCTACATGCCACCTACGATTTTGTGTAATGTACTGCCTTTGTTCCTAAATATATGTCTATGCAGAGATTCCAGTATGGACCACATACAAATGTATATAGATGCATTTTTTAGTGTAGATTCACTCATTTTGCTCCATATGTAGCCTATAGTGGAATCCCTATAAAGACTTATATTTAGGAACGGAGGTACGAGGTAATATCATGTATGACATCTACATATCTAATTTAGCAACCAATAGTAGAAATCATTGTCTGCACAAAGGGATTACTGGTCGAAAATCCTAGCAAAGCACGCTGGCAGGCACAGAACAATACAAGAGAGAGAGACGCGCTTACAAGATCATAGCAATGCCTCGGTCCAGGATCTTGGTTGGCCAAGCTATTAGATCCAGAAGAAACATCGTCCTTGTAGTTTTTGCCAGCTGCATAACATGTAACAATGACCTGTTAGTATATTAGTATATTTGAAGTAGATCGGGCAGGTGATGCTGGACGGGTTTAAATGTGACAAGTACCTAGGCCGTGGCGGGTGCTTGGCATCTTGCCAGGCGGTGGGAATCAGGTTAAAAACGTCAAGGGTGATGACGCTGCGCTGGCTGTTGGGGTCCGGTAAGGAGATCTAGAACCGTCGGGTAGGGTGTTTGTGGAGCGGCTTCGGTAGGGTGGACTACGGTGTGGGCGAAGCGGATCTGTGGCCGTGGACGAGGGCGTAGGTGAAGCTGCTCCGGTGGTTGGGTTAAGGATGGTGTCGACGATGCGGATCTGCGGCCGTGGACGGGGCGTCAGAAGCTGCTCCGGTAGGTTGGATGAGGGTGCGAGGAAGCGGATCTGAGGCCGTGGACTTGTGAGGTTGCGCGGCCCCGGTAGGGTTGAGAATGGTATAGGCGAAGCTACTCCGGTGGGGTTGACGATGGTGTCAATGAAGCGGCTCCGATAGGGTTGAGGAAGGTGTCGGCAAAGAGGATCAGAGGCCGTCGACGGCGGCGTCCGTGGGGCGGCTCCGGGGGGTGTGGACGAAGCGTCTCTGGTGGGGAGTACGAATGAGCCGCTGCAGATGCGCTGTGATTGACGAGAGTACCGGCGAAGCAGATCCGGCACAGTGGACAAGGCCGTCACTGAATGGGCTATGGTACAGTGGTGGATGAGCAATCTACTTGTTTCTAGGGGAGGTGGGAGGGGTAGATGCGGCCGCAGAAGCAGATCCGGTGAGGTGGACGCCGCTGGCAGTGAATGGGCTCTGGTACGCCGGTGGATGAGCAGTCTAGGGTTTTGAGAGGGGAGGGGAGAAAGGCCGATGAAGTACGGACGGCGTGATGTGAGATGCTCTGGTGCTGTCGAGTTAGTCGTTTTCGTGGGAGGGGGAGAGGAAATGGGGGTGCCGTGTAGTGGGAGGAGCCGGAAGTTACCAAAGCAGCCCCGACCTATTATGTAGATGAGGGCGGTATTGTAACTGTTGGTCTCCGTGCACCAAGAACAAAAGGGGAATTTTGCATGCTAAAGACTAAGGTGGCGGAAATTTTAGAAGGAGGCGGGAGATTTTGCCGCCAGCGGGATCGTTTGTATCCAGTTTCAACTAATTTTGGACCGTGCCAGCGGGAAGGTCATGCGAGACTGTGTACACGGGGCACGCGTCAGCAGTTAATAACTGGTGTGAAGTCCACCCCAGAAAAAAAGACAATAACTCGGGATGATGCGCCGATAACTTGGACATTCACACAGGCGCGGCCAATCGTACGGGTGTAGTGGCGCGTTGACAAAAATGGGGATCAAACGCTCAGCCTATGTATTTCTCGTGTAAATATATAATTTAGTGCAATTGGTTATTTACTTTAAATATAATGCATTGACGTCTTAGTGTAGAGGCGCACAAAAAGAAACGGATATTGTAGTCCGCTACTTAAAAGTGTTACCTCATATGATAACATAGCCTCCATTTCATAAATTGCGTACCCGTTGAATTCATATATGAATATTACATATATTACTTCATAATAGAACCTTAAATCATCCAAGACTAATGATTTTGAATGCAAGAGTAACAATGGTGGATGTACATGATAGCTACATTGGTTGTTTGAAGAAACATCACTGTAACTTTGGCATGCACAACTGAAAAGGTTGATTTAAATAGAAAAAAATGTAATATGTGAGTGTCCAATCTTTATAGCGTTGAATCGATATTGTACCTTTGGCCACGATACGAAGTAGATATTGATTCATTTTCAAGCGATGCACGTCCACGATCACTAGATAGTGATACATGAATGAATTGTGCAATCTCTCTCACACGCATACATATCTCATTTCCCTGTGGGCATCGGAATCACACACACGCACTTCGTGTATTTCTCTCCCACCGTCAAGGTTAGAATTCGTCTTTCTACCCCGTCCTACAAGTCTCTCACACAGAAACACACACGCTCTCTCTGTCGAACACGCCCACCCCTTTAATTCCGCCCACCCACAGCCACTAATGTCTCAAAGTATAATAATGTCTCTCACACATATGCCTAAGGTTAACTCGAGTTCCGGAACCATATGAATACATACAATGGGATTCCAGCAGAGCACCTTTTGTTTTGAGATTTCTCTCTCTCTCTCCCTCTCTCTCTCTCACACACGCGCGCGCGCACATTGTTTCTCTCTTGCATGCACACCGTTTTGTTTATCTTCGTGATGCTTTAAGTATGCCTCGCACAAATGCTATCTACCTATCCCTTAATATAGCTAGATATGTGTCACACAAACTCCTTCTCCCTACTAGCAAGATGCCCATGCGTTGCACGAAACATCAAGATGCATTTGTATGAGTAGTTTATCTTGTGGGAGAAAAGGATGAACGAGGGAATGCCTTATTTGCAAATGCGGAGAGGGGTGTGGGTATCCTTTTGCAAAATTGCCATAGTTTCATTCCTATCCGTCGGATATAAATCGGATGGCCTATATTGCAGGATGGCAGGAACACCATCATCACCAACTCTGTTTTTTATAAGAGTAGGGATATGTAAGTGTCACTGCCCCCCCCCCCCGACACACACACCCACACCCACACAACACACACACTTCCCAACACCGAAGGAGTAGGGTGACACCTCGATCTTGATACTAATCTATCGACTGGCTTCTCTCTCAAACACACACACACGCACACACACTACCCGACACCGAAGGAGTAGGGCGGCATCTCGATCTTGATAGTAATATATCTACTCCTCTTTCAAACACACACACACACACACACTCGCTAGGTGTGCCTCTGTGCCTACCGTGCACACTCTCGATACGTCTTTCTCTCCCTTCCCCTCCCCCCCCCACCCCAACAATGACAGCAAAAGGGTGACAACTCGATCTGATTGTAATCTGTCAATTGGTTTCTCTCTCGAACATTGTGTTTCTGTGCCTCGTTCAGTAGCCCCCTCGATATGTAGACTTCTCGCGCACGCACAGTTGTAGTGACGATGACGCTGAACCCAGTGTGCCTCGTTTTTACCGGCCTCATGTGATAGTTTTCACCCTGTTTTCTGTTAATTAACAAGGCAACCTTTTCTTTGTTACTACTAGTGAATCTGAAATCATTCGGGGCAGACATAAAATATATCACTTCAACCCAATTATCGCAGTAACTATTTTAAAAGAAACTAGCTAGATGCCCTGCGTTGCACGGAACATCAAGATGCATTTGTATGTGTAGTTTATCTTGTGAGAGAAAAGGATGAACGAGGGAAGGTCGTATTTTCGAACGTGGAGAGGGGTGTGGGGGTATATTTTTGCAAAATTGTCATAGTTTCCTTCCTATCCGTTAGATCTAAATCCGACAGCCTATATTGCAGGATAGCACGCACACCATCATCACCAACTCTATTTTCTACTCCCTCTGTTCCTAAATATTTGTCTTTTTAGAGATTTCAACAAGTGACTACATATGGAGCAAAATGAGTGAATCTACACTCTAAAATATGTCTACATACACATCCGTATGTGGTAGTCCATTTGAAATCTGAAAAAGACAAATATTTAGGAACGGATGGAGTATAAGAGTAGACATGGAGATATATCTCAAGCATGGTCTACAACAAAAATGTGTTGTACTGGTTAGCGCCGGATGCTCGCAACGCGATGACATGAGTTCGAATTCTATCTTTAACTTTAGATTTTTATATTATATATTACTTATTTTATATATACTTCTTTCGCTACTGTACTGACAGTAGAACCCACAGAGTACTTAGAATACAAGATTAAGGATGGACTTGTTTCTTTTTAACTTTCTGTACGAAGTTGTAGCCACCCTGCAAGTCACGTGTACACTGTACATGCAATTAACTTTTTATAGAGGGACAATCATACACGCAATTAACTCAAATGGATTGGATGTCACTCTATTATTTCCAGCATAAGAACATCTCCAACGACAGCCGGCAAATTTCCTCCCGCTTCCTTCCGCGGAGGACGACATCAAACGCCAGCGGCATACATTTTCACAATTCTAACCAACCAGATGAAATTAGTGCAAACACAGATTGATTTCATATAAGCATGAAGGATTTCGTATAAAAAAGCCAGATCTTCATATAAACATGATGGATTTCATTACATTTACATGAACTAAGCGGTGCCAATCCGGCTCTCTTGGTATAATTAATACTCCCTCCGTCCGGAAATACTTGTCCTAGAAATGGATGTATCTGGACTTATTTTAGTTATAGATACATACAATTTATCCATTCTTAGAACAAATATTTCCCGCCAGCTAGAGAGGGAGTACATAATCTAAATGGCCGCCCGCGGATCCCTTTGTCTTCCTCATGTCCAGCAGACACTTGCGGGGTCGACGAAGGTCCTCGGAAGAGACAAGAAGAAAAGAGACCACCTGAATGCGCAGTCGTCGCCTCGGCGGTGGCCTTCATGGGACTCAAGTGGCGGCGCCTCCCGTGTTCTACTTCTCCTCGATGATGGCGGCGGACACGGAGAAGCTGGCCACCGACTCGTCGCTCTTCACGCACCCGACTTCTGTCTCTGCCTGCATGGCGCTGCCGCAGGCACGGGAGGCGCGCCCACAGACATGGGAGGCGCGGCACCGCAGACACTGGTGGCGTGGTACCATGTGGCAGCGATGACGCCCGTACCGGTGTGCTCACCGCCGTGCCAGCGTGGAGCAACTCGCCACTCCTCATCGAGCTGAACTGGAGCGGCGAGTTGCTGAACCACGCGCCTGCTTGGGGTGGCAACTGGCTCCGTCGGGCCAAGCGAGGTTGGTGAAGCACCGAGCGGCCTCGCCCGTATCCGGAGGGCTCGGCGGGCCACCCAGCCGGGTAATGTGCTGGAGAACGGCTCCTCGGAAGCCATCGGAAGAGTGGAGAAAATGGTGAAGGAGGAGATGGAGGAGCGGCGGAGGGGTGTGATTCTTGCCCGTTGTCTGTCTGTCCTCGTGTAAATAGAGGGTGGACGTTAGGAGCTTGGCCGGCGTCTGGCCTTGTTTAAACTGAGGGCGGACAGGAGGAGCTCGGTCGGTGTTGCATTTAATTCCGGACCGCTCATGAACGGACGTGTGGCCGGAGTAGGTTTCTCGGTTTGCATGCGGGTTTAACGAAGGGGTTTGATGGAGGCGAGGAGGCGTGTTCAGCCGGGCGTGTAGCGGGCGGCGCAATACTATTCAATTTGACAGCGGGCGGCGCAGTTCCCGATACAGCTTTAATGCATACGAGGGAGGGAGTAGCGGTTCCTGAAATGTTGAACGGCCAATGCATCCTCCTTCAATTAATGCATGAGGGAAGTAATGGGAGGATGACCGGGAAAAGAGGCTGCACGATGTGAATGCAACGCAGTTTGCCCTCATATAAAGGCGCCCCTCCATTCCCATGCATCTACCACATCGTACGCACCTAAGTATTTGCCTAAGCACCGACACTAAGCGCAAAAGAGCTCACTCCAGACCCATGGCGGTGATGCGCGCGAGCGGCCAGCGGTTGTGCCAGATGGTCCACGACGTCGGCCTGCGGCATGGCGCCGAGGATCGTCTCCAGACGGTGTTGGAGACCGGCTAGTGGATGGCCGCCGTCGACGCCAACTACGACTCTTAGTTGGACCAGATGATCGTTGCCACCACCAACAAGTTCACCGTCCTCAAGAAGCTCGCGGACGAGATCGCCATACTCCTCCAGCCCGCGCGCCCGGGCTCCTCATTGCCTGCCACCCTAATCGGCCTCCATGGCCGGAACCTCTTTCAAGCACTGGTGGCCTTGCGACTGCCCGCTGACGCCATGAAGAATGTCCGCCTGGCGGTCGCGCTCGCCGCGAGGCGCCTCGCCCTGCGAGAATTCGTCGACCTACACATCCACGTGTACGAGCAAATCGTGTACATAGGTATCTACAAGGCCAGTGAGGACGCTACGACGTTGGCCTTCCTCAACCGTCTGGAAGCCTTGGATGCCTTTGCTGAGAAGCACCTCGACCTCGCCACAAAAGCCGCCGCTCCTTAGCCGCCGGTCGGTGGCCCGCGCACTAAGTTGAGGAGGAGGAGGTCGTATGTTGATGATGCATCTTTCTTCTTGCCTTCTGTAACCACCACTGTGATCGCATCATCATCGTGGCCTTAATTCTTATTGTGTTGTTGCATTCTCGTTCCAGTCAATACCGACATGTGCGATCCGTTTGCTTAATTATATTCATCACTGTAACTAGTACTCCATCCGTCAATTTATAAGTTGTGCTTACCTTTTCCATCAACTTTGTGCAACGCGCGGGTATCTTGCTAGAAACACTAGAACATGTCGGACCGCGTGTGACCAAACCGACGATGCGCCAACCTAGCTACTACATACCCTGCTTACCTGGCGGAAATAGCCCCGCCCTAGCGTTTCCAATTGTTATTTCTATCTATCGATCGTGCCAAGGAGCAGAACCAAAATGTTACAGTTTATACATGTTTCTCTACTCCTACTCCTATAAAAGACTCAGTTGGTGATGATGGTGTGTCTGCCATCCGTCGTTTCTGACCATTAGATCTGCATCTAATGGCTGTGAGGTAAGTTGTGGCATTTTTGCAACAATAGCCCACTTCTCTGCTCCAATTTGCAGAAAACCCCTTATTATCTTGAAAGCAACCACATCCCTCCCTCACCTCATCAAAACAGCCTGAGAAATATACTTTGAGTGAAAAGTACTCCCTCCGTTCCTAAATATTTGTCTTTCTAGAGATTTCAATAAGTGAGTACATACGGAGCAAAATGAGTGAATCTACACTTCAAAATATGTCTATATAATCCGTATGTGATAGTCCATTTGAAATATCTAAAAAGACAAATATTTAGGAACGGAGGGAGTAATATATTAGGAGTATATCAAAACAAGAGTGATTTCTTTCAAGTTTGTGAACAAGTACTACTAATCTACTACTTTGGATATGTCGCAACGCACGGGCACATTGCTAGTAAAAGGAAAAGGCCTGCCACGTTCGCGTCGCACTCCCCCCACACACGCCCGGGAATCGGGAGTACTCCACGGCCCGTCCCGCACGACACATAGCTTAGGGAAGGCGTGTTGCCTAGCATTTTCACTTTCATGTGGGACCGCCGTTGAGCAAACCGACTATTGGCAAACCGCACCCCGCCCGCCGCCGGGTTGGAAAACAGAAACGAGGGGAAGATCTAGCTATAGCATGGAAGCCAAGAAATTTGGTGTCAGATGGGGCTCATTGATAGAGTAGGAGCATTCCGTACTACTCGACTCCTACTAGTAGTACCAAGTTTGTACTATACAACTAGTAGGTACGTGCACGTCACAGCATCGTAGCAACAAAAAACGGGAAGATCTTGTTTTGGGTGATTTATCTTTTTTTAGTCAACGTAGTATGAATAGTATGATGTGGGAGGCACCCATGAAGCTTATGTGGCTTGGTTGCATGGCTACGAAAGGTTAGAGAAAAATAAATAGATAATGTGTTTAGAGTGCACTCCACTAAACAGATATACTTTAGAGCCATTGCAACGGGCCGGCACATCTATATCTATACCCCCTATATAGTGTGTGAATAACTTTGAAAGTTGGTCATTGGATGAAGCCAATCCGACGGTACAAAGATGGCAAATCCGAGCACTACTGGCCGTTGGATATCATCTACATTCCACCAGATTCTGCCGCATGTAGAATCTAGAAGACTCCATGGTTGAACTTCATTCATGACTAACTTTGCCACAACTAAGCTTCAGCAAAGTGTGTCTGCCACAAAAAATGTGGCTAACAAAATGGCCACCACAAGTGTGGCAAGATTTGGCAAGAAGTTGAGTCTATCACATGTGGACCATGTAGCTAGAAAAGTGTGGCAAGCCACAAGTGTAGGAATGAACCAAACACATGCCTGGTATGTTTGGAAGGGTGTATGAAGGGTGCATGATCCCAAGAGTTCCCTTCTCGACCCACTTTTGGGTGTTTGGCAGAGTGTATGGAGAGTGCATGAGTCCACACTAGCTTAGCACAAATACACTAGAAGCATGCATGAAGAGAGCATACATGAAGAGGGGTGTTGCGTTGAGCATGCATGAAGAGTGAACAACTATGCTGAGACAAGAACGCAACCAAACACACTTGTGGCACGCCTAAGCTTTGGCATGCCAACCTTAGGCTGCAAACCAAACATCTATACCCCTATATAGTGTGGAGCATAATTGGTTTGATGCCAATATTTGGCAAGCCAACATTTGGCAAAATCAAAATTTGCCAAATGTTGGCAACTTTTTGTGAGATTGAGAAGAAAAGTTGGTAGCCAATCAATCACTAGCCAACATTTGGCATTTGCCAAATATTGGCATGCCAACTTTTGGCATCAAACCAATCATGCTCTTAGATGGTCGTTGGATGAAGCCAATCTGGCGGTACAAAGATGGCAAATCCGAGCACTACTGGCTGTTGGATATCATCTACATTCCACCAGATTTTGCCACATGTAGAATCTAGAAGACTCCACATGTGTAAGCATAATGCACAAACCACCAGAATCTCATGCGTGCAATGCGCATGTACCTTACTAGTAGTTGGTAGTAGTAAGAAACAAATTCCGGGTTTGGCACGAGCTCGTACTGCGGGAGCACCACAAGGCCTGCCGTGGGAGTTACATTTCCCTCTCGGGGCCCACGGGGCCAAACTTCAGTGGCTTAGTGCCCGGCCTATGAGTCAATGACATGCGGACCTTAAATGCGGGTGGCCCACATGTCATTCTCATGGTGGTGGTGTGGTTCGCGACTCACTCGTTCGAGCTGAACCGGCCGATGGTGGCGTAGCCGTGGCGAGGGTGCCACAGCTGGGCGTCGGGGCATTACGAGGCATAGATGGCCACACCGGCGGGTACTACCTGTAGTATAGAAGTACTCTAGCTGAGGATTGATACCCGGGACAAAATGTGTCACAGCTGCTGGATGAAACTTCGATGGTGCGGGAGTACGGATCGGAGCACAACAACGGAGCAGGCAAACTGCGTCCAATCGGGTGTGGCTGTGGTAGAAAGTTGATGGTCGCCGCAGTTCAGCTGGCCCGCATGTCATGCACACAAAGGCAGAGGAGCGGTGGGGCCGAGAGGGATGAGGCGCACGTCGGGGGGATGAGGATCCCCTGACGTGAACAATCCTACCATTCTATCACTGACATGTGGGACCCCCAACTGTGGGTCCCACCAGTCAGCGAAGGAAAGGCAGGGTAAGGCAGTGATAGCCACGTCAGAGGATCCATGTCCACGTCGGGGGACGTCGTGCTTACAGGTAGGGTTGGAGCGGCGTCGTGGGAATCGCGTGTGGGTGTGGCAGTGGTAGAAACAAGAAACGTGATGGTCGCTGTGGTTCAACTTCCACGGACAAGCTGTCATGTCTGCTGACACATGTATATTAAAACTAGAGTGTTTATATTTCAAGCACGTGAACAAGTATTATTCTACTACTTTGGATCCATTGCAACGCAGGGGCCAGCACATTGGTAGTAGTAGTGTCTATCTCTATCTCTAGAGGCCTTCCCTCGTTCATCCTTTTCTCTCACAAGATAAACTACTCATACAAATGCATCTTGATGTTCCGTGGAACGCACAAGGATGTTTCCTTGGGGGTCTCTCCAGCGCGGCATGGCCGTAGTTGCAAATTGACGCCCCTTCAGATGCCGTCGTTGAGGGGCACTCGGATTTCCTCCGATGAGCAGGTAAGATGAGTTTGATCACGTAGTAAATGTTGGAAATATGCCCTAGAGGCAATAATAAAATGGTTATTATTATATTTCCTTGTTCATGATAATTGTCTATTGTTCATGCTATAATTGTGTTATCTAGAAATCGTAATACATGTGTGAATACATAGACCACAACATGTCCCTTGTGAGCCCCTAGTTGACTAGCTCGTTGATCAACAGATAGTCATGGTTTCCTGACTATGGACATTGGATGTCATTGATAACGGGATCACATCATTAGGAGAATGATGTGATGGACAAGACCCAATCCTAAGCATAGCACAAGATTGTGTAGTTCGTTTGCTAGGGCTTTTCCAAATGTCAAGTATCATTTCCTTAGACCATGAGATTGTGCAACTCCCGGATACCATAGGAGTGCTTTGGGTGTGCCAAACGTCACAACGTAACTGGCTGGCTATAAAGGTGCACTACGGGTATCTCCGAAAGTGTCTGTTGGGTTGGCACGAATCGAGACTGGGATTTGTCACTCCGTATGACGGAGAGGTATCTCTGGGCCCACTCGGTAATGCATCATCATAATGAGCTCAATGTGACCAAGTGTTTGGTCATGGGATCATGCATTACGGTACGAGTAAAGTGACTTGCCGGTAACGAGATTGAACAAGGTATTGGGATACCGACGATCGAATCTCGGACAAGTAACGTACCGATTGACAAAGGAAATTGTATATGGGATTGATTGAATCCTCGACATCGTGGTTCATCCGATGAGATCATCGTGGAACATGTGGGAGCCAACATGGGTATCCAGATCCCGCTGTTGGTTATTGACCGGAGAGTCGTCTCGGTCATGTCTGCATGTCTCCCGAACCCGTAGGGTCTACACACTTAAGGTTCGGTGACGCTAGAGTTGTAGAGATATTAGTATGCTGTTAATCAAAAGTTGTTCGGAGTCCCGGATGAGATCCCGGACGTCACGAGGAGTTCCGGAATGGTCCGGAGGTAAAGATTTATATATGGGAAGTCCTATTTTGGCCACCGGAAAATGTTCGGGATTTTTCGGTATTGTACCGGGAAGGTTCTAGAAGGTTCTGAAGTGGGGCCCACCTGCATGGGGGGACCCACATGAACGTGGGTAGTGGGGGCAAGGCCCCACACCACTGGTCAAGGCGCTCCAAGATCCCACCTTAGAAGGAATAAGATCATATCCCGAAGGGATAAGATCAAGATCCCTAAAAAAGGGGGATAACAATCGGTGGGGAAGGGAAATGATGGGATTTCTTTCCCCCACCTTTGCCAACTTCCCAATGGACTTGGAGGGCAAGAAACCAGCCCCCTCCACCCCTATATATAGTGGGGAGGCGCATGGGAGCAGTACCCCAAGCCCTGGCGCCTCCCTCTCTCCCGTGACACCTCTTCCTCCCCGCTTGCGCTTGGCGAAGCCCTGCCGGGATCCCGCTACTTCCACCACCACGCCGTCGTGCTGCTGGATCTCCATCAACTTCTCCTCCCCCTTGCTGGATCAAGAAGGAGGAGACGTCCCCGCTCCGTACGTGTGTTGAACGCGGAGGTGCCGTCCGTTCGGCGCTAGGATCATCGGTGATTTGGATCACGACGAGTACGACTCCATCAACCCCGTTCTCTTGAACGCTTCCGCGCGCGATCTACAAGGGTATGTAGATGCACTCCCCTCTCTCTCGTTGCTAGATGACTCCATAGATTGATCTTGGTGATACGTAGAAAATTTTAAATTTCTGCTACGATCCCCAACAGTGGCATCATGAGCTAGGTCTATGCGTAGTTTCTATGCACGAGTAGAACACAAACTTGTTGTGGGCGTAGATGTTGTCAATTTTCTTGCCACTAATAGTCCTATCTTGTTTCGGCGGCACCGTGGGATGAAGTGTCCCGGACCGACCTTACACGTACGCTTACGTGAGACAGGTTCCACCGACTGACATGCACTAGTTGCATAAGGTGGCTAGCGGGTGTCTGTCTCTCCCACTTTAGTCGAATCGGATTCGATGAAAAGGGTCCTTATGAAGGGTAAATAGAAGTTGGCATATCACGTTGTGGTTTTACGTAGGTAAGAAACGTTCTTGCTTGAAACCTATAGAAGCCACGTAAAAACATGCAACAACAATTAGAGGACGTCTAACTTGTTTTTGCAGCATATGCCTTGTGATGTGATATGGCCAAAAGGATGTGATGAATGAAATATATGTGATGTATGAGATTGATCATGTTCTTGTAATAGGAATCACGACTTGCATGTCGATGAGTATGACAACCGGCCGGAGCCATAGGAGTTGTCTTTATTTTTTATATGACCTGCGTGTCATTGAATAACGCCATGTAAATTACTTTACTTTATTGCTAAACACGTTAGCCATAGAAGTAGAAGTAATCGTTGGCGTGACAACTTCATGAAGACACGATGATGGAGATCATGATGATGGAGATCATGGTGTCATGCCGGTGACGAAGATGATCATGGCGCCCCGAAGATGGAGATCAAAGGAGCAATATGATACTGGCCATATCATGTCACTATTTGATTGCATGTGATGTTTATCAAGTTTTACATCTTATTTGGTTAGAACGACGGTAGCTTAAATAAGATGATCCCTCGCAATAATTTCAAGAAAGTGTTCCCCCTAACTATGCACCGTTGCGAAGGTTCGTTGTTTCGAAGCACCACGTGATGATCGGGTGTGATAGATTCTAACGTTCGAATACAACGGGTGTAAGCCAGATTTACACACGCAATACACTTAGGTTGACTTGACGAGCCTAGCATGTACAGACATGGCCTCGGAACACGGAAGACCGAAAGGTTGAGCATGAGTCGTATAGAAGATACGATCAACATGACGATGTTCACCGATGTTGACTAGTCCGTCTCACGTGATGATCGGACACGGCCTAGTTGACTCGGATCATGTTTCACTTAGATGACTAGAGGGATGTCTATCTGAGTGGGAGTTCGTTGAATAATTTGATTAGATGAACTTAATTATCATGAACTTAGTCTAAAATCTTTACAATATGTCTTGTAGATCAAATGGCCCACGCTACTGTTGCCCTCAACTTCAACGCGTTCCTAGAGAAAACCAAGCTGAAAGATGATGGCAGCAACTACACGGACTGGGTCCGGAACCTGAGGATCATCCTCATAGCTGCCAAGAAAGATTATGTCCTAGAAGCACCGCTAGGTGACGCACCCATCCCAGAGAACCAAGACGTTATGAACGCTTGGCAGCAACATGCTGATGATTACTCCCTCGTTCAGTGCAGCATGCTTTACAGCTTAGAACCGGGGCTCCAAAAGCTTTTTGAGCAACACGGAGCATATGAGATGTTCGAAGAGCTGAAAATGGTTTTCCAAGCTCATGCCCGGGTCGAGAGATATGAAGTCTCCGACAAGTTCTTCAGTTGTAAGATGGAGGAAAATAGTTCTGTCAGTGAGCACATACTCAAAATGTCTGGGTTACACAACCGCTTGACTCAGCTGGGAGTTAATCTCCCAGATGACGCGGTCATTGACAGAATCCTTCAGTCGCTTCCACCGAGCTACAAGAGCTTTGTGATGAACTTCAATATGCAGTTGATGGAAAAGACCATTCCTGAGGTATATTCAATGCTGAAATCAGCGGAGGTGGAGATCACAAAGGAACATCAAGTGTTGATGGTGAATAAAGCCACTAAGTTCAAGAAAGGCAAGGGTAAGAAGAACTTCAAAAAGGACAGCAAGGGAGTTGCCGCGCCCGGTAAGCCAGTTGCCGGGAAGAAGCCAAAGAATGGACCCAAGCCTGATACTGAGTGCTTTTATTGCAAGGGAAGTGGTCACTGGAAGCGGAACTGCCCCAAGTACTTAGCGGACAAGAAGGCCGGCAACACCAAAGGTATATGTGATATACATATTATTGATGTGTACCTTACCAGCACTCGTAGTAGCTCCTGGGTATTTGATACCGGTGCGGTTGCTCATATTTGTAACTCAAAGCAGGAGTTGCGGAATAAACGGAGACTGGCAAAGGACGAGGTGACGATGCGCGTCGGGAATGGTTCCAAGGTCGATGTGATCGCCGTCGGCACGCTACCTCTACATTTACCTACGGGATTAGTTTTAAACCTCAATAATTGTTATTTAGTGCCAGCTTTGAGCATGAACATTGTATCAGGATCTCGTTTAATGCGAGATGGCTACTCATTTAAATCCGAGAATAATGGTTGTTCTATTTATATGAGAGATATGTTTCATGGTCATGCCCCGCTGGTTAATGGTTTATTCTTAATGAATCTCGAACGTAGTGTTACACATATTCATAGTGTGAATACCAAAAGATGTAAGGTTGATAATGATAGTGCCACATACTTGTGGCACTGCCGTCTTGGTCACATTGGTGTCAAACGCATGAAGAAGCTCCATGCAGATGGACTTTTGGAGTCTCTTGATTACGAATCATTTGGCACGTGCGAACCATGCCTCATGGGTAAGATGACCAAGACTCCATTCTCCGAAACAATGGAGCGAGCAACCAACTTATTGGAAATCATACATACTGATGTGTGCGGTCCAATGAGTGTTGAGGCTCGCGGTGGCTATCGTTATGTTCTCACTCTCACTGATGACTTGAGTAGATATGGGTATGTCTACCTAATGAAACACAAGTCTGAGACCTTTGAAAAGTTCAAGGAATTTCAGAGTGAGTTTGAGAATCAATGTGACAGGAAAATAAAGTTCTTACGATCAGATCGTGGAGGGGAATATTTGAGTCACGAATTTGGCACACACTTAAGGAAATGTGGAATAGTTTCACAACTCACACTGCCTGGAACACCTCAGTGAAATGGTGTGTCCGAACGTCGTAATCGCACTCTATTGGATATGGTGCGATCTATGATGTCTCTTACCGATCTACCGCTCTCATTTTGGGGCTATGCTTTAGAGACTGCCGCATTCACTTTAAATAGGGCTCCGTCGAAATCCATTGAGACGACACCGTATGAATTATGGTTGGTAAGAAACCTAAGCTGTCGTTTCTAAAAGTTTGGGAATGTGATGCTTATGTCAAGAAACTTCAACCTGAAAAGCTCGAACCCAAGTCGGAAAAATGCGTCTTCATAGGATACCCTAAGGAAACCATTGGGTATACCTTCTACCTCAGATCCGAAGGCAAGATCTTTGTTGCCAAGAACGGGTCCTTTCTGGAGAAAGAGTTTCTCTCGAAAGAAGTAAGTGGGAGGAAAGTGGAACTTGATGAAGTACTACCTCTTGAACCGGAAAGTAGCGCAGCTCAGGAAGATGTTCCCGTGGTGCCTGCACTGACTAGAGAGGAAGCTAATGATGATGATCAAGGTACTTCGGATCAAGTTACTACTGAACTTCGTAGGTCCACGAGGACACGTTCCACACCAGAGTGGTATGGCAACCCTGTCCTGGAAATCATGTTGTTAGACAACGGTGAACCTTCGAACTATGAAGAAGCAATGGCGGGCCCAGATTCCAACTAATGGCTTGAAGCCATGCAATCCGAGATAGGATCCATGTATGAGAACAAAGTGTGGACTTTGACAGACTTGCCCGATGATCGGCGAGCGATAGAAAACAAATGGATCTTTAAGAAGAAGACGGACGCGGATGGTAATGTTACCATCTATAAAGCTCGACTTGTCGCTAAGGATTATCGACAAGTTCAAGGGGTTGACTACGATGAGACTTTCTCACCCGTAGCGAAGCTGAAGTCCGTCCGAATCATGTTAGCAATTGCCGCATACTATGATTATGAGATATGGCAAATGGACGTCAAAACGGCATTCCTTAACGGCTTTCTTAAGGAAGAATTGTATATGATGCAGCCGGAAGGTTTTGTCGATCCTAAGAATACTAACAAGGTATGCAAGCTCCAGCGCTCCATCTATGGGCTGGTGCAAGCATCTCGGAGTTGGAACATTCGATTTGATGAGATGATCAAAGCGTTTGGGTTTACACAGACTTATGGAGAAGCCTGTGTTTACAAGAAAGTGAGTGGGAGCTCTGTAGCATTTCTCATATTATATGTGTATGACATACTGTTGATGGGAAATGATATAGAATTCTTGGGAACCATAAATGCCTACTTGAACAAGTGTTTTTCAATGAAGGACCTTGGAGAAGCTGCTTATATATTAGGCATCAAGATCTATAGAGATAGATCAAGACGCCTCATTGGTCTTTCACAAAGTACGTACCTTGACAAGATATTCAAGAAGTTCAATATGGATCAGTCCAAGAAGGGGTTCTTACCTGTATTGCAAGGTGTGCAATTGAGCACGGCTCAATGCCCGACCACGGCAGAAGATAGAGAAAAGATGAGTGTCGTCCCCTATGCCTCGGCCATAGGGTCTATTGTGTATGCCATGCTGTGTACCAGACCTGATGTAAACCTTGCCGTAAGTTTGGTAGGAAGGTACCAAAGTAATCCAGGCATGGAACACTGGACAGTGGTCAAGAATATCCTGAAGTACCTGAAGAGGACTAAGGATATGTTTCTCGTTTATGGAGGTGACGAAGAGCTCGTCGTAAAGGGTTACGTCGATGCTAGCTTCGACACAGATCTGGATGACTCTAAGTCACAAACCGGATACGTGTATATTTTGAATGGTGGGGCAGTAAGCTGGTGCAGTTGCAAGCAAAGCGTTGTGGCGGGATCTACATGTGAAGCGGAATACATGGCGGCCTCAGAGGCAGCACAAGAAGCAATCTGGGTGAAGGAGTTCATTACCGACCTAGGAGTTATTCCCAATGCGTCGGGCCCGATGACTCTCTGCTGTGACAACACTGGAGCTATTGCCCTTGCCAAGGAGCCCAGGTTTCACAGGAAGACCAGGCATATCAAGCGTCGCTTCAACTCCATTCATGAAAATGTTCAAAATGGAGACATAGATATTTGTAAAGTACATACGGACCTGAATGTAGCAGATTCGTTGACTAAACCTCTCCCCAGAGCAAAACATGATCAACACCAGAACTCTATGGGTGTTTGATTCATCACAATGTAACTAGATTATTGACTCTAGTGCAAGTGGGAGACTCTTGGAAATATGCCCTAGAGGCAATAATAAAATGGTTATTATTATATTTCCTTGTTCATGATAATTGTCTATTTTTCATGCTATAATTGTGTTATCCGGAAATCGTAATACATGTGTGAATACATAGACCACAACATGTCCCTAGTGAGCCTCTAGTTGACTAGCTCGTTGATCAACAGATAGTCATGGTTTCCTTACTATGGACATTGGATGTCATTGATAACGGGATCACATCATTAGGAGAATGATGTGATGGACAAGACCCAATACTAAGCATAGCACAAGATCGTGTAGTTCATTTGCTAGGGCTTTTCCAAATGTCAAGTATCATTTCCTTAGACCATGAGATTGTGCAACTCCCGGATACCATAGGAGTGCTTTGGGTGTGCCAAACGTCACAACGTAACTGGGTGGTTATAAAGGTGCACTACGGGTATCTCCGAAAGTGTCTGTTGGGTTGGCACGAATCGAGACTGGGATTTGTCACTCCGTATGACGGAGAGGTATCTCTGGGCCCACTCGGTAATGCATCATCATAATGAGCTCAATGTGACCAAGTGTTTGGTCACGGGATCATGCATTTCGGTACGAGTAAAGTGACTTGCCGGTAACGAGATTGAACAAGGTATTGGGATACCGACGATCGAATCTCGGGCAAGTAACGTACTGATTGACAAAGGGAATTGTATACGGGATTGATTGAATCCTCGACATCATGGTTCATCCGATGAGATCATCGTGGAACATGTGGGAGCCAACATGGGTATCCAAATCCCGCTGTTGGTTATTGACCGGAGAGTCGTCTCGGTCATGTCTACATGTCTCCCGAACCCGTAGGGTCTACACACTTAAGGTTCGGTGACGCTAGAGTTGTAGAGATATTAGTATGCGGTTAACCGAAAGTTGTTCGGAGTCCCGGATGAGATCCCGGACGTCACGAGGAGTTCCGGAATGGTCCGGAGGTAAAGATTTATATATGGGAAGTCCTATTTTGGCCACCGGAAAATGTTCGGGATTTTTCGGTATTGTACCGGGAAGGTTCTAGAAGGTTCCAAAGTGGGGCCCACCTGCATGGGGGGACCCACATGAACGTGGGTAGTGGGGGCAAGGCCCCACACCCCTGGTCAAGGCGCTCCAAGATCCCACCTTAGAAGGAATAAGATCATATCCCGAAGGGATAAGATCAAGATCCCTAAAAAAGGGGGATAACAATTGGTGGGGAAGGGAAATGATGGGATTTCTTTCCCCCACCTTTGCCAACGACCCAATGGACTTGGAGGGCAAGAAACCAGAGCCCTCTACCCCTATATATAGTGGGGAGGCCCATGGGAGCAGTACCCCAAGCCATGGCGCCTCCCTCTCTCCCGTGACATCTCTTCCTCCCCGCTTGCGCTTGGCGAAGCCCTGCCGGGATCCCGCTACTTCCACCACCACGCCGTCGTGCTGCTGGATCTCCATCAACTTCTCCTCCCCCCTTGCTGGATCAAGAAGGAGGAGACGTCCCCGCTCCGTACGTGTGTTGAACGCGGAGGTGTCGTCCGTTCGGCGCTAGGATCATCGGTGATTTGGATCACGACGAGTACGACTCCATCAACCCCATTCTCTTGAACGCTTCCGCGCGCGATCTACAAGGGTATGTAGATGCACTCCCCTCTCTCTCGTTGCTAGATGACTCCATAGATTGATCTTGGTGATACGAAGAAAATTTTAAATTTCTGCTACGACCCCCAACAGTAAATGCATTCTAAAGACTACTTCCGTGTCCATTTCCTAATTCTCCCCCTGCCCACTATTTCACAGGTTAGGCTCGGTGCGAGTGGACATTGGCTTGCATATGTACGGGAGGGTACCAACATCAATTTGCACAACATTTACAATGGTGACACCGTTCCCGTAGAACCTTTGTCCAACATTGGGATCAGCGATGCAACGGGCCACCGCATGAATCGGTACAATGGAACCACGGTGAGATTGAACAAGATAGCACGAACCTTGCACATGGCGGTCAAAGGTGGACCATGCTGTCTGCAGCTGATTTGTTGCCGTACGAGTATGAAGACGATGTGCTCCTTTCTAACCGCATCTTCGCAGTGACAAACCAGGGGACCTGTTTCGTATGGGACACATTCTACAATATACTCCCCCTCTCCCAGTTTATTTGTTTTGAATCTTTTCATTTTATAAGTTTCAAATTCAAATTTAGAGCTCCCCATCACATGTTGATATTACAATGTCCATTAAATTGTTGTGTGCATGTATAGTAAAGAAACAAATCTCGAGTTTGGCACGAGTTCGTGCAGCGGTAGCACCAGCCTGGCGCAGGAGTTGCATTTCCCTCTCAGGGCCCTCGGGACTGAGCTTCAGTGCCTTACTACACCTGCCTTTGAATCAATAACATGTGGACCCGATAGATGGCTGGTCCACATGTAATGCTCCCGAAGGCAGAGGGGCAGTGGGGCCGAGAGGGGTGAGCCGCAGGTCGGGGGATGTGTGGTGTCATGGGTTCGTGCGGCGTCGTGGCAATCGCGTGTGGCTGTGGTAGAAACTTGATGCTCGCCGCATTTAAGGTGGCCCACATGTCATGCACACAAAGGCAGAGGGGCGGTGCGGCCGAGAGGGGTGAGGCGCACGTCGGGGGACGTGGTGCCATGGGTTGGAGCAGCTTCATGGGAATCGCGAGTGGCAGTGGATGAAACATGATGGTCGCCGTAGTTGAACTTCCATGGACAAGCTGTCATGTCTACGGACACATGCATTGCATACCGATCACTGGAAGGAGTAGTAGAGAAAGCTAGGCGGATAAATAGTTCCTTATAGTCAAGCGGACCCACGCTACTACATGTTCCAAAGACATGCACACCATCAAAATAGTCCATCTATATCAATATACACCGAGAGGGAATAAGTTTTTTTACAAGGAAGTATTTCATCCATCCATAATGCCCTGCTGCTGGTGCAGCCTTATCTTCTTCTTCTTCTTCTTCTTGTTCTCATTTTCTGTGGGAGACGGCTTCGCAACAAGCTCTTTGGACCTTGCAGCTATCTCGAAACTCACACGGGCATCGAGGGCAGCATATTTTATCCGCTCGTACGTCAAGGGATAATTCTCCCATCCAGATGACCTTAATGCCACTGTCTTGTCACCCTTCTGAAGATTTGTACCGAGCACAAAATTTTCTACGTCGAATACGGATGGTGTCTGTTTATCTCAATCTTATACATGAATTTTTATTCTGGTTTGTAGGTCAGCGATGCTTTTCAAATCAAGGTTGTACGGCTCCAGCTTCTGTTTGTCCCCTTCGATGGCTGCCCCACAGAAGTATATGTCCTCCCGAGACAAGAAATCGTGAAGCTCACCTGGTATGGAGGGCGCGTGTATGATGTGGTACACCAAAACAACATCTTCTAGGCACAGCTGAAGGATGGCGGCGCGTTGGATCTTCCCAGTGGCACGCTCTGTGTACTCTGCGTCGAGACCGATGACCCTCGTCTCTACCTTTTTGAGGGAGTTGGATACATTGTTGATCCACTTCTGAACAACCCTTGGGTGGACGGTGGCAACTATGCTCAACGAGCCTTCGACGAGGACATGTTGGGCGCAAAAAACCTGCATCTCGATCTCTTTCGCCATTTGGAACCGCTGGAACGGAGGGCTATGGTTTGGAGAATTAGGATTAGATGGCTAGTCTAACTGAAGTAGTAGATGATTATTTAAAGAGGTTAAAACAATGTGAACGCAGTGGGGTTTGGATGCAAATGAAGACGAAGGGGAGGTGAAGAAGCCGAGGAAAATCAGTTCCCGATGGAGAAGTAAATGGGAGAAGTGGCGTGCAGGCAATTGATTAGACGGCTAGGTAGACTAAACGAAAAGGCTGTGCGGGTAGACTGAGGAGTCGTACCTGTTCGTTTACGTGCCCATCCTTCCTGATAGGTGGGACCTATGCAAACAGATAAAAAATGTGTCGTAGATGGTTCAGATGGATATTGGCGCGTGCGTGGGAGACACAACATTCTCTGGTTAAGGAATACGCGGTTATCCTCATCAAAAAAGAAAAGGCCCATCTTTGCGCTTCCGCATGCACGAGAATTTGGTTCTGCTCGCAATATGGATGATACCTAGAGGATGAAGTGAACAGGCATGCTAGCACGGGAGACCTATTTCCGCTATACAGTACTGGAGTACTCATGTTCCTACTACTACTACTACTACTACTACTAGTAGTAGTAGTAGTAGTAGTAGTAGTAGTAGTAGTAGTAGTAGTACAACTGTGGTACACTTGATGGTCAAAATACTATTCATCCGGTCCTCACAGTGAAGTGACAACACCCTGCGCCTCACACTAGTCCAGGCGGCGTGTTCGGGTTACCAAAGTCAGCCTCACCCTGTGCACTGTGCAGTCTGTCACCGTCGTTCTACATCACATTAGCATGCCTCGCCTCGTCTCCCTCTCCCCTCCCATAGCACCACTCCATCTCCATCTCACTGTGCCCCCATGTATCGTCGCCTCGCTCGCCTCCCCCAGTACCATTATTCCCTCGCTAGCCACTCCAGCACCTACAGCCTTCTCCCCCATAAATCAAGCCCCCAAAAACCCCCACCTTCCAAACTCCACCATGGTCGAACACGAACCGCACAACATCCATATGAGCCGCGATTGGAGCAATCTCCCCAGTGACATCCTCGACCTCTGTTATTCGTGTATGGATATGTTGAGCGCCCTGCGGCTGGCTGCATGCTCGAGGGACATGCACACGGCCATCGTCGAAGCGAGGCCTCAGCTTTTCAATACACCCTGCTTGCTGCTATCTGGTCTTGCGAGATTGGCTCACCATGAGACGAAGGCGTACATGATGCCCCCCGACTTCAGTCCGATCTCCATTAGCCGAAACTTCTTTGCAGGTATGTAGTGGGTTGCCGCACATCATTTCCCTCGACTTCGATCCGATCACCATCTCCCGAAACTTCTTGGCAGGTATGTACTGGGTCGCCATGAACTGCCACTGGATGGCTACCTTCAGAGAAGACGGTAAAAAGTTGGTGCTCGTGAACTTCCAGACCTCCCATGAGATTATCCTTCCTCCGTTGGATTATATAGAGTTTTACCATCGCGGTCCAAGTCATCTAGATTACCACGTCAGTTGGACGGACCTTGTTTTGCAGAAGATTGTAATCTGCCAAGTGCCCAGACGACATGCGAATTACGCAGACTTCAAGCTAATTGCCTTGTTCGACCGCGGACTCGCCTATCTTTATGCCGGTGCCTTCTTTAGCTGGAGACAACTCAGCTCGAAGTGGATCATCGTCAAAGCTGATACACACTTCTGTGATGCTATTGAACACAATGGCATCATCTACGCGATGGACAAAGCAGATGGCACCATGTATTGCTGGGACGGCGCGTGTAAGTTGTTCCATCTCATGTTATGATGACGCCATGACACTGTTTGAACTTTTTGTGATGATTGGCATATCCCTGTTTGAGCAGAATTTGAGTAGAACTATGGCAATGTATTAGAGACGCCATAAATCAGCTATATTTGGAATGAGTTAATTCATGCGATTGTGACCATGTCATTACACCCAATTTGTACCCCTAAATAATCAAACGGTTAGGAATATATGGATATTCTCCTTATTTTACAGTAATCTATATACTACTAAATATGAGTGTGTATCAATGGCCATGTTAGTTTCCTCATTTTCATGATGTAGAAACATGCACCACACTGTTGGTTTCATCTAACCATACATTAGGAAAGTAAATGTGCATATGGAGAACTCTATATTTGGAAGTAGTGAAATCCTGTAATGCTTACCATGTGTACATACCTATATTCGCCCTTCAGCAATCAATGGCTAGAATAATATCCTCACAAAAAATTTGCCCACAGAACACGAATATATAACAATGCATGGTCTGTTACTTACCTTGAAGAATTTGTTTGTGAGGACAGAACATGGTTACATAACATGCATCACATGGTAGTTTCCCGTGAAGAATCGATTGCGAGATAACATGAGTATAACCATGCATGGCACTTCTATATTTTCGAACCTAGTATACATTTCCCTGTATTTTCCTCCCAGTTCCAACAGGGACATATCAATGTTGTTTCTTGCATTATCCTACACATACTTTGAACAATGTTGATCTTACATTAACAATGCCTGACCTTTTTGATATGATGCAGTGTCCCTACAGTTACTGCCCTTTGTAATCACACCACCTTTGCCAAAAACAGGGAAGCACAACTGGTTCCTCTCGCTCGATCAGACGACGGCAAAAGACTGATGATCATTCGGACACATGAGCCGGAAAAGTTATATTGCAAAAACCCCACTGTATACAAGCACTGTGAAATACGTGAGTACTCGGACAGTGGCTGTTACGTCTATGAGCAGGATACCAGCTTGTTGGGGCCTTCAGGATTTTTTAGTTGGAGGCGGGTAAACAGCCTTGGTTCACACTCTCTATTTCTCGGACTCAATTATCCGATTAACCAGGAGATCACCGTTGGCAAGGACCTTGATGGCAGAGAGGCTCTGTTTGCTATGGAAAACTGTGTCTACACGGCGAGCCCTAGGAGTTCGGGAGCAAACTCCCCTGATTGTCAAGGATACAGCCTGCAGCCAAAAGAAGGTGAGAATGACAAAGGCATTCAGATTAACTTTGATCCTTGGATGTCTCAATTGCGACAGGCAGTGATGTGGTTCAAGCCTTCAGGTTGATAGGTAATTGGGCTGTTGCGTCGAAAGGGTGGAGTACTGGTGTCTCCGGATCATTGGTCGCTGAAGCGGGGCTGCAATTTATGATGGTGTTGGATCATCTCTTAGAATGACTTTGTTGTCTTTGCTGCTTGTTCTGGATGGGTGATGACCCACAAGTATAGGGGATCTATCGTAGTCCTTTTGATAAGTAAGAGTGTCGAACCCAACGAGGAGCAGAAGGAAATGATAAGTGGTTTTCAGCAAGGTATTCTCTGCAAGCACTGAAATTATAGGTAACAAATAGTTTTGTGATAGGATAATTTGTAACGAGCAACAAGTAACAAAAGTAAATAAAGTGCAGCAAGGTGGCCCAATCCTTATTGTAGCAAAGGACAATCCTGGACAAACTCTTATATAGAGAAAAGAGCTCCCGAGGACACATGGGAATTATCGTCAAGCTAGTTTTCATCACGTTCATATGATTCGCGTTCGGTACTTTGATAATTTGATATGTGGGTGGACCGGTGCTTGGGTGCTGCCCTTACTTGGACAAGCATCCCACTTATGATTAACCTCTATTGCGAGCATCCGCAACTACAACAAAGTATTAAGGTAAACCTAACCATAGCATGAAACATATGGATCCAAATCAGCCCCTTACGAAGCAACGCATAAACTAGGGTTTAAGCTTCTGTCACTCTAGCAACCCATCATCTACTTATTACTTCCCAATGCCTTCCTCTAGGCCCAAATAATGGTGAAGTGTTATGTAGTCGACGTTCACATAACACCACTAGAGGATAGACAACATACATCTCATCAAAATATCGAACAAATACCAAATTCACAAGACTACTAATAGCAAGACTTCTCCCATGTCCTCAGGAACAAACGTAACTACTCACAAAGCATATTCATGTTCATAATCAGAGGGGTATTAATATGCATATAGGATCTGAACATATGATCTTCCACCAAATAAACCAACTAGCATCAACTACAAGCAGTAATCAACACTACTAGCAACCTACAGGTACCAATCCCAGACTTAGAGACAAGAATTGGATACAAGAGATGAACTAGGGTTTGAGAGGAGATGGTGCTGGTGAAGATGTTGATGGAGATTGCCCTCTCCCAATGAGAGGAGCGTTGGTGATGACGATGGCGATGATATCAACCTCCCGGAGGGAAGTGTCCCGGGCAGAACAGCTCTGCCGGAGCCCTAGATTGGTTCCGCCAAGGTTCTGCCTCGTGGCGGCGGAGTCTCGTCCTGAAAGCTTGCTTATGATTTTTCTTCGGACGAAAGACTTCATATAGCAGAAGATGGGCACCGGAGGGCCAACAGGGGGCCCACGAGGCAGGGGGCGCGCCCAGGGGGTAGGGCGCGCCCCCCACCCTCGTGACCAGGGTGTGGGCCCCCTGTTGTATTTCTTCCGCTCAGTATTTTATATTATTTCCAAAAATAACTTTCATGGTGTTTCAGGACTTTTGGAGTTGTGCAGAATAGGTCTCTAATATTTGCTCCTTTTCCAGCTCAGAATTCCAGCTGCCAGCATTCTCCCTCCTTATGTAAACCTTGTAAAATAAGAGAGAATAGGCATAAGTATTGTTACATAGTGTGTAATAACAGCCCATAATGCAATAAATATCGATATAAAAGAATGATGCAAAATGGACGTATCAACTCCCCCAAGCTTAGACCTCGCTTGTCCTCAAGCGGAAGCCGATAACGATAAATATGTCCACATGTTTAGAGGTAGAGGTGTCGATAAAATAAAAGACGGACATGGGGGCATCATGATTATTCTCATAACAGCAACATACATGGATATTGTCATATGATCTCTTATGCTCAAGTAATAATCTATTCACAATGCAAAGTATGAATCAGAAACTTTATTGAGAACCAACAAACTGTAATCTCAGTCATTGAAGCAATTGCAATTTATCATAACATCAGAAAGAGTCTATGTCAGAGCTTTCTAGCAAGTACACATACTCAACTATCATTTAATCTTTCATAATTGCTAACACTCACGCAATACTTGTGGTTACGGAGTTTTAATCGGACACAGAGAAAGATAGGGGCGTATAGTTTCGCCTCCCAACCTTTTACCTCAAGGGTAATGTCAACAGTAATAATTCATGCTAACCCATATCCAATTAGATATATCTATCAGGATCTTTCCAACATCCTATGCTTGCCAAAGGATAAAATGTAAAAACGAAAGGTGAAGATCACCATGACTCTTGCATAAGGTAGAAGGTAATAATAAAAGATAGGCCCTTCGCAGAGGGAAGCAGAGGTTGCCATGCGCTTTCAAGGTTGGATGCACAAAATCTTAATGCAAAAGAACGTCACTTTATATTGCCACTTGTGATATGAACCTTTATTATGCAGTCTGTTGCTTTTATTTCTTCCACATCACAAGATCGTATAAAGCTTATTTCCTCCACACCAATCAATCATACATATTTAGAGAGCAATTTTTATTGCTTGCACCGATGACAACTTACTTGAAGGATCTTACTCAATCCATAGGTAGGTATGGTGGACTCTTATGGCAAAACTGGGTTTAAAGGTATTTGGAAGCACAAGTAGTATCTCTACTTGGTGCAAAGAATTTGGCTACCATGAGGGGGAAAGGCAAGCTCAACATGTTGGATGATCCATGACAATATACTTTATCTCAGATATAAGAAAACATAACCCATTACGTTGTCTTCCTTGTCCAACATCAACTCTTTAGCATGTCATATTTTAATGAGTGCTCCCAATCATAAAAGATGTCCAAGATAGTATATTTATATGTGAAACCTCTCGTTCTTTATTACTTCCTATTAATTGCAATGATAACCAAAGCTATGTTTGTCAACTCTCAACAACTTTTAATCATCATACTCTTTCTATGTGAAGTCATTACTCTCCATAAGATCAATATGATCTCTTTTTTTCTTTTTTTTCTTTTCTTTTTTTTCTTTTATTCACTCTAGATCATAGCTAGATAATCAAGCCCTTGACTCAACACTAATCTTTATTTTATATATCTCACAGACTCGATTACAAAGAAAGATCATAAAGCAAAACTCAAAACTAGATCATACCAAAACTTTATTCTACTAGATCAAGATACTACTAATAGGATCGAACTAAGAAAAACGGTAAAGATAGAGATGTGATGGTGATACGATACCGGGGCATCTCCCCCAAGCTTGGCAGTTGCCAAGGGGAGTGCCCATACCCATGTGATTATATCTCCTTTGCTGGTGAAGAAGGTGGAGTTGTTGATGAAGGGTAATCGGACATCGAGCGTAAGAGATCCTCCAACTTGCGGATAATGCCCTTGAGTGCGACAATATGCTCCTTCAACAAAATATTTTCATGGGTGAGATACTTGTTTTGTATACGAGCTAACTCAATCATCTTGAAAGCTTCGATCTCAGTTCGGGTAAGAAGATTGTGATCAAGTTGAAGGGTGTCTCCTGCAGCCGGAACTTGGTCCTCCGTGGCCTTCTTGATCCCTTCATCCTTGTTGATCTCTACGGGTTCTTCCCTCTTCAGCTCTATCTTCATTAGCCAAGCATCCTTGTCACCATTGTTGGAGGAGGGGGACGACATGGTGCCTGGTCTTGACAACCCTGACAAAAAACAACTCGAAACAAGATCAGAGGACAATTGCGTGATACAGGAGTCAAAACCTTCGGGAGATTATATAATGAATTTTTACCGACCAAAATACGTAATGTGCAAGAAAATAGAGTCCGGAGAGCACACGAGGTGCCCACGAGGTAGGGGGCGTGCCCAGTAGGGTAGGGCGCGCCGTCCACCCTCGTGGAGGCCTCGTGTCCTGCCCGGACTGCTTCTTATTTTTCTATTTTTCTAAATATTCCAAAACGGAGAAAAATTGCCATTAGAACTATTTTGGAGTCGGTTTTCTTACCTTACCACATACCTATTCCTTTTTTGAGTCTGAAACGTTCCGGAAAGTGTCCCTTATGTATTCCTCCGGGGTTATGGTTTCAATAACGTTGGTTTCAACATTTATAGGATTACCTGAAATATAATCTTTAATTCTTTGACCGTTCACCACCTTCGGATTTGTGCCATCGAAGTTGTTGATTTTTATGGCACCGGAATGATAGACCTCCTCGATAACGTAAGGGCCTTCCCATTTAGAGAGAAGTTTTCCTGCAAAAAATCTTAAACGAGAGTTGTATAGCAATACATAATCACCTACATTAAACTCACGCTTTTGTATCCTTTTGTCATGCCATCTTTTAACCTTTTCTTTAAACAACTTGGCATTTTGATAGGCTTGGGTTCTCCATTCATCAAGTGAGCTAATGTCAAATAACCTCTTCTCACCGGCAAGTTTGAAATCATAATTGAGCTCTTTAATAGCCCAATAAGCCTTATGTTCTAGTTCGAGAGGTAAGTGACATGCTTTTCCATAAACCATTTTATAAGGAGACATACCCATAGGATTTTTATATGCAGTTCTATAGGCCCATAATGCATCATCAAGTTTCTTGGACCAATTCTTTCTAGACCTATTAACAGTCTTTTGCAAAATTAATTTGAGCTCTCTATTGCTCAATTCTACTTGACCACTAGACTGTGGGTGATAAGGAGATGCAATTCTATGATTAACATCATATTTAGCAAGCATTTTTCGGAAAGCACCATGAATAAAATGTGAACCACCATCAGTCATTAAATATCTAGGGACTCCAAACCTCGGAAAAACAACTTCTTTAAGCATTTTAATAGAAGTGTTATGATCAGCACTACTAGTTGGAATAGCTTCTACCCACTTAGTAACGTAATCAACAGCAACTAAAATATGTGTGTATCCATTAGAGGCAGGAAAAGGCCCATATAATCAAAGCCCCAAACATCAAATGGTTCAATAACAAGTGAATAATTCATAGGCATTTCTTGACGTCTACTAATATTACCAATTCTTTGACATTCATCACAAGATAAAACAAACTTACGGGCATCCTTGAAGAGAGTAGGCAAATAAAAACCGGATTGCAATACCTTATGTGCAGTTCTATCTCTAGCGTGGTGTCCTCCATAAGCCTCGGAGTGACACTTGCGTAGGATCTGTTCCTGTTCATGCTCAGGTACACAACGTCTAATAACACCATCTACTCCTTCTTTATAAAGATGTGGGTCATCCCAAAAGTAATGTCTCAAATCATAGAAAAACTTTTTCTTTTGTTGGTATGTGAAACTAGGTGGTATGAATTTAGCAACGATGTAATTAGCATAATCAGCATACCATGGAGCAGTACGAGAAGCATTTATGACATTAAATTGCTCATCAGGAAAGCTATCATCAATAGGTAGTGGGTCATCAAGAACATTTTCTAACCTAGACAAGTTGTCTGCAACGGGGTTCTCAGCTCCCTTTCTATCAATAATATGCAAATCAAATTCTTGTAGCAAGAGAACCAATCTAATAAGTCTAGGTTTAGCATCTTTCTTTTCCATAAGATATTTAATAGGAGCATGATCTGTGTGAATAGTTACTTTAGAATCAACAATATGAGGTCTGAACTTATCACAAGCAAATACAACTGCTAAGAATTCTTTTTCAGTAGTAGCACAATTTCTTTGAGCATTGTCTAGAGTCTTACTAGCATATTCAATAACATTTAATTTCTTATCAACTCTTTGCCCAAGAACAGCACCTACAGCATAATCACTAGCATCACACATAATTCCAAAGGGTAAATTCCAATCAGGTGGCTGAACAATAGGTGCAGAGATCAATGCTTTCTTAAGTATTTCAAATGCTTCTACACAATCATCATCAAAGACAAATGGTATATCTTTTTGTAATAAATTAGTCAGAGGCCGAGAAATTTTTGAGAAGTCCTTAATGAACCTCCTATAAAAACCGGCGTGACCAAGGAAACTTCTTATACCTTTGATGTCCTTGGGACATGGCATCTTTTCAATAGCATCAACCTTGGCTTTATCAACCTCAATACCTCTTTCAGAAACTTTATGCCCCAAGACAATACCTTCATTAACCATAAAGTGGCACTTCTCCCAATTCAAGACTAGGTTAGTTTCTTCACATCTCTGCAAAACTCGATCAAGATTGCTCAAGCAATCATCAAAAGAGGATCCATAGACGGAGAAATCGTCCATGAAAACCTCACAAATCTTTTCACAAAAGTCATAGAATCTAGCCATCATGCATCTTTGAAAGGTAGCAGGTGCATTACATAAACCAAAAGGCATACGTCTATAAGCAAAAGTACCGAAAGGGCAAGTAAAAGTGGTCTTTGATTGATCATCAGCTAACACAGGTATTTGAGAGAAACCAGAATAACCATCTAGAAAGCAAAAATGTGTATGTTTGGATAATCTTTCTAGCGTTTGATCGTTAAAAGGTAAGGGGTAATGATCCTTTTTAGTAGCCTTATTTAATTTGCGGAAATCAATTACCATCCTATAACCTATAATAATTCTTTGCGGGATCAATTCATCTTTATCATTAGGAACGACAGTAATACCTCCCTTCTTAGGGACACAATGGACTGGACTTACCCACTGACTATCAGCAACGGGATAAATTATACCTGCCTCAAGGAGCTTTAGTATTTTCTTTCTTACCACTTCTTTCATCTTAGGATTCAGCCATCGTTGGTGATCACGAACTGGTTTGGCATCTTTCTCCAAATTTATTTTATGTTGACATAGAGTGGGACTAATGCCCTTAAGATCATCAAGAGTATATCCAATAGCAGCTCGGTGCTTCTTCAGAGTTTTCAATAATCTCTCTTCTTCATGCTCTGAAAGGTTAGCACTAATAATAACAGGATATATCTTCTTTTCATCAAGGTAAGCATATTTAAGAGTATCAGGTAACGGTTTAAGCTCAAACACGGGATCACCCTTGGGTGGAGGAGGATCCCCGAGGATTTCAACAGGCAAATTGTGTTTCGGGATGGGTTCCTGTTTAAAGAATACTTCATCTGTTTCCCTTCTTTCATTCATAAACATATCATTTTCATGGTCTAGCAAATATTGTTCTAAAGGATCACTAGGAGGTACGGCAATAGAAGAAAGACCAATAATTTCATCCTTACTAGGCAATTCCTTTTCACGATGTTCTCTACAAAATTTAGAGAAATTAAACTCATGAGACATATCACCCAAACCAATAGTAACAACATCCTTTTCGCAGTCTATCTTAGCATTAACAGTGTTCAAGAAGGGTCTACAAAAAATAATGGGACAAAAGCTATCTTGTGGGGAACCAAGAACAAGAAAATCAGCAGGATATTTAGTTTTCCCACACAAGACTTCAACATCTCTAACAATTCCCATGGGTGAAATAGTATCCCTATTGGCAAGTTTAATTGTGACATCAATTGCTTCTAACTCATAGGTGCAATATCATGCATAATTTCTTTGTATAAGTCAATAGGTATTGCACTAGCACTAGCACCCATGTTACGTAAGACATGATAACAATGATCTCATATTTATTAGAAATAACAGGCATGCCTACCACAGGTCTATGTTTATCTTTAGCACAAGGTTTAGCAATTCTAGCAGTTTCATCACGGAAATGAATAACATGCCCATCAATATTATCAGACAAGAGATCTTTAACTATAGCAACATTAGGGTCAACTTTAACTTGCTCAGGAGGTGTATAGGTTCTAATATTGCTTTTAGGAACCACAGTTGAAGCTTTAGCATGATCCTTTATTCTAACAGGGAAAGGTGGTTTCTCAACATAAGTAGTAGGAACAATAGGATCATTATAAGTGATAGTATTTTCTTCAACTTTAATAGGTGCAGCTACTTTTACTTCTATGGGAGGATGATATTTAAACCACTTCTCCTTAGGTAGATCAACATGAGCAGCAAAGGATTCACAAAAGGAAGCTACTATCTCAGAGTCAACTCCATATTTAGTGCTAAATTTAAGGAAAACATCGGTATCCATAAAAGATTTAACACAATCAAACTTAGGTGTCATACCTGACTCCTTACCTTCGTCGAGATCCCAATCATCAGATTGTTATTAATTCTTTCCAATAAATCTCATTTGAATTCAATAGTCTTCATCATAAAAGAGCCAGCACAAGAAGTATCGAGCATGGTGCGATTATTATCAAAAAGCCGAGCATAAAAACTTTGAATAATTATTTCTCTTGGGAGCTCATGATTGGGGCATGAATATAACATTGATTTAAGCCTCCCCCAAGCTTGAGCGATGCTTTCTCCTTCGCGAGGCCAAAAATTATATATATAATTGCGATCGCGATGAACAAGATGCATAGGATAAAACTTCTGATGAAATTCCAATTTCAATCGTTTGTAGTTCCATGACCCCGTATCATCACATAGCCTATACTATGTCAATGCATCTCCCTTCAAAGATAAAGGGAAGATCTTCATCTTAATAACATCATCGGGTATACCTGCAAGCTTAAATAATCCACAAACTTCATCCACATAGATTAGGTGCTCATCAGGATGCATTGTTCCATCTCCTGCAAAAGGATTAGTTAGCAGTTTTTCTAACATACCCGAAGGAATTTCAAAGCAGACATTTTCATTTTCAGTGGGTTCAGCAGGTTGAGGAGCAACTCTTTGCTCTACTGTTCGGGGTGAAGATACCCCGAACAAGCCCCTCAGAGGATTACTTTCCATAGTAACAAGTGACAGTAAATTTCAGCACACTATATAAAAATTTCCTTACCAAATTCGACCTACCAAAGGCGCTTCACTCCCCGGCAACGGCGCCAAAAAAGAGTCTTGATGACCCACAAGTATAGGGGATCTATCGTAGTCCTTTCGATAAGTAAGAGTGTCGAACCCAACGAAGAGCAGAAGGAAATGATAAGCGGTTTTCAGCAAGGTATTCTCTGCAAGCACTGAAATTATAGGTAACAAATAGTTTTGTGATAGGATAATTTGTAACGAGCAACAAGTAACAAAAGTAAATAAAGTGCAGCAAGGTGGCCCAATCCTTTTTGTAGCAAAGGACAAGCCTGGACAAACTCTTATATAGAGAAAAGCGCTCCCGAGGACACATGGGAATTATCGTCAAGCTAGTTTTCATCACGTTCATATGATTCGCGTTCGGTACTTTGATAATTTGATATGTGGGTGGACCGGTGCTTGGGTGTTTCCCTTACTTGGACAAGCATCCCACTTATGATTAACCTCTATTGCAAGCATCCGCAACTACAACGAAAGTATTAAGGTAAACCTAACTATAGCATGAAACATATGGAGCCAAATCAGTCCGTTACGAAGCAACGCATAAACTAGGGTTTAAGCTTCTGTCACTCTAGCAACCCATCATCTACTTATTACTTCCCAATGCCAAATTCACGTGACTACTAATAGCAAGACTTCTCCCATGTCCTCAGGAACAAACATAACTACTCACAAAGCATATTCATGTTCATAATCAGAGGGGTATTGATATGCATATAGGATCTGAACATATGATCTTCCACCAAATAAACCAACTAGCATCAACTACAAGGAGTAATCAACACTACTAGCAACCTACAGGTACCAATCCCAGACTTAGAGACAAGAATTGGATACAAGAGATGAACTAGGGTTTGAGAGGAGATGGTGCTGGTGAAGATGTTGATGGAGATTGCCCTCTCCCAACGAGAGGAGCGTTGGTGATGACGATGGCGATGATTTCCCCCTCCCGGAGGGAAGTTTCCCCGGCAGAACAGCTCTGCCGGAGCCCTAGATTGGTTCCGCCAAGGTTCCGCCTAGTGGCGGCGGAGTCTCGTCCCAAAAGCTTGCTTATGATTTTTCTTCGGACGAAAGACTTCATATAGCAGAAGATGGGCACCGGAGGGCCAACAGGGGGCCCATGAGGTAGGGGCGCGCCCAGGGGGGTAGTGCGTGCCCCCCACCCTCGTGGCCAGGGTGTGGGCCCCCTATTGTATTTCTTCCGCTCAGTATTTTTATTATTTCCAAAAATAACTTTCGTGCAGTTTCAGGACTTTTGGAGTTGTGCAGAATAGGTCTCTAATATTTGCTCCTTTTCCAGCTCAGAATTCCAGCTGCCGGCATTCTCCCTCCTTATGTAAACCTTGTAAAATACGAGAGAATAGGCATAAGTATTGTGACATAATGTGTAATAACAGCCCATAATGCAATAAATATCGATATAAAAGAATGATGCCAAATGGACGTATCAAGGGGTAGTTCTTTCTTTTGTTATGCATATTCCTTGTCATTTGGTCATCCTCGTCTATGTCACTCTTACTATGTAATAGTTGCCTCTGTTTAGAATGTCATTCTCGTCTGGATCACGAGAGTCTGAGCGCTGCGGATGGGTGCGTTTTGGTGGTGTAGCAAGACTTCTTATGAACTATCATGTCTTGCTGTTTATGTCAGTAGTAGTCACTAGTCAGTGTTTGAATGTTGTATATATCGTTGTTTCGAACTGTTTATTGTCTCGAACTACTGGTGGGCTAAATGAGGGCATCACCATTCTCCGGTGTTCAGAGTGTATCTCCTTTTTTCAAGTTATATAATTTGAGCTCAGTGTCTTTTCGATGCTGTACACTTGTTTGGGCCAGTGAGGTGTCGTTGAATATGGGCCGAGTAGTAACGCAATGCCAAACAGGTCAATTATGACTCTCAGGCCGGGCTCTCAAAAGATCCTAAAAAAAGGCCGGGCTCTCCAAAAAAAGAATAAGGACTCTTAGGCCGACATGTGGGCGCCACCGGTGTTTTCGTGCGCTTGCGCGCCAAGAGCATATTGGCGCGTGTTCGAAATTCAAGCTACCTTTTCATCCCCAATCTCCCGCCCCTCCCCCACCTCTGGAATCTCGATTCCTACTCCAGTTCCCCCAAATCCCCCTCCTGTACTCCCTGTACTCAAGCGCACTGTCATGTCGCCGGTCAACGCGGATCTCCGAGTCGGAGATCCTGAGGTCCGTCCTGCCTTCAGTTGTTGCGTGCTGTCGCTCAACAGTGGCATGGCGGCGCTTGACGACCAGTTTGCCGGCAAAGTGCTGATGGTAACCATCAACGGCGACCGGCCTCCCGTCTCGCCAGACGACCTAGTCAAAGCTCTTGGCATTGTGCACGGCATCCAAATAAGTGACTTTCTCGTCGAAGTCTGTCCGCCACCGGCTGATTTCTTCGTCAGGTTCCGGACAACTTTCGACTGCAGTCGTGTGTTCGAATCTTCCCGGCGTTTGTTCTGCAATGGCGCGCTGGTGAGCTTTGATCGGTGGCACCCAGGATGGGGCTCGGCGCCCTCTGAGCTTGAGTTTTTAACAAAGCTTACTTTCCACGGCATGCCTCGACGTGCTTGGAACAGCGAGTCCATGAATGAGCTTATCAACGACCTTGGAGGTGAGCTCGTAAGTATGTTTGTTCCTCCAGACAGCTGGGCTCTGACGGTTATGGCATGGATGAAGAAGCCGTCCACCATACCGAAGGTGATTGGTGTTGAGATACCAGTGCAGGAACCGGGGTTGCACTATTCGTCTCCACCAAGGCCGCCGCGGACCACGTTAGGGATGTACCAGTATTGAGTGTTCGTGCATGTCGAAGAAGTGGTCAATCCATCAATCGAAGTCCTACCGCCGCCGCTGGTGCCAGGGTCCGTCGACGACATCCATTACAGGAGTCAACGTCAGACTTTCCCGGTGTGGCTCAGAACGATGGATGGCACAGGGCCTACTCCATCGCGCGTCGGAGGCCACTGCTTCTTTGGGAGAAGAGGCAGGGCTGGCTGCCTGGATGTGCTCTAATTTGAGGTAACAACTGAATCTTGTCAGATACTAGTTAAATCCAAGCTATGGGTGTGAAGCAATGATGTGCTAGTACATTTGATTGTGACCTGTTCTAATTTTGTACCTGAACTTTTTTAGAAAGGGTTGTATGTCAACTTAATGTGCTAGCAGAACTTATTGTGTTGTCTGTCTGTTTTTTTGCACGGCATTCAAGATATTTCCCCGTCATTGATAAAGACGATGAACCGTTATTTACGAGGTCGTTGGTTTCAACATAGCCCTACCCGTAGCGATCCACTGCTTCCATCCTGATTGTGCCGCCTGCGTGAAATTTTTGTATGCAAGTTTAGTGGGCTATGATGTTCTATATGATTGTGTCAACTATGTAAGTTTTTACTGAGCATCAGCAATGCATATGGCTGAAAGATGTATTTACGAGCATCGACCAATGGGTCTCTCACACACACACACACACGCGCACACGCACAAGTGGGACCCGTTGAATTATTTCTTTGCTCATGACAGTTTTTAATTAGGTTCCACTGTAATCTAACTTTTTCTTAAGTTATTAATTGAGCTCGGTGACTTCAAAAAGTTGTATAGAAGCCCTGTTTGGGCCTTTCCGGCGTCGCTGAATGTGGGCTGAGTAGCCATGTTAGGCTGTACTGTACTACACAGGCCTTTTTTTCAACATCAGCAATGCAACTGGGCCGACAGTTGTACACAATATCCGGGTCAACTTGTTATTCTCCGCCCCGCTGGGCTGCAAACTTTCCTAAGAGGTATGCATTAGGCTTAACAAGAAAATGGACTTTAAGAAATAATAAATGGGATGTAATTATAATAACTGGGCAGTAACTATAAAAAATGCACCAAACGCGTTATTAGTTTAAAAAAATATTATTTTTGGAATTTGAAAATTTTAATTTCATTACTTGTTGCGCACGCAATATTTCGTTGGATTTTAAGGTAATACAACTTTATTTTGAAATTATATCTAATCTGACTAGAAATTTCGGATAAAAATATTTCGGATCCCATAAAAATGTGGGATTTTTTTTAATTCTGTTTTGAGCGGTTGGTTGAAATTATTAATCGTTGTCCTAATGAGAAAATGGGTTGTACTTTTAACAAAGTGTAAATGGGTTGTAGTAAATTCCATTAGAATTAAAAAATGGGCTGTACATTCTTACAAATCGCAAATGGGCTTTATGTTCTCTGCCACACACTTGTGGGCCTTCTAAGTTGACGCGTCCCCTAAAAAAACTAAGTTGACGCGTATGCAAGGCTTTGTCAACAACACACGGTTCTGGCAGCTGTGGTCATTGGATGTCCATCCAACGGACGTCGTGCTTCTTCTTCAATTTCGGATATTCTTGCTTCAGCCGCCCAAAAAATGATTCCTCCCCCTGACATCTGGGGCGCACCGTTTAGGAGGCTGACTTGTGGGCCTACTAAGTTGACGCGTACCAAGGACTTTGTCAACTTAGTCAATATAAACGATTCTAGCTGCAGTGACCGTACGATGTCCATCCAACGGCCGTAGTGCTTCTTCAACCTCTGGTCTTCTTGCTCCAGCCGCCCAAAGCAGCGCCGGTCGTGCCGCGTGCTCCTGCCTCCCGTGGCCGGCTGTGATGTCGCGGAGGCCTCACCGCCCCCTACTACTCCCACCGCTGGCCAGGCCATCCCTCTACTCACTCACACCCCCTGTTATTCTGCGGCGACGGCAGCCTCACACCGCAGCAGAACCAGTGAACACTCGTACTCCTCTTTGCGCGGGGTTGCACTGCCGCGTCTTCCCCGGCTCCGCGTCGTCCCCTTCCTAGGCTCGTCGTCGTCCACCGCCGTGGTGCTCTCGGCGCGGCGTGGTCAATGTGGTCAACGACCGACTTCCATCGGAAGAGTACTGTACGTGGAGAGGCTGACAGCTGGGTCCACGGCAGCCGCAAGGAAGTGCCTCCTTATTACGCACAAAATAATTATTCCTCCACCTGACAGCGGGGAGCCATCGGACGGGCCACCGTATTTCGCGAAAAAAAACATTTCCCCTGACTGCTGGGACCCACCAGCTACATCTTCGCACGCAAGGAAGTGCGTCCGGGCAAAAAAACGATTCGCCCCCTGACTGCTGGGACCCGCTAGCTACATATTCACACGCAAGGAAGTGCCTGACAGTTGGGACCCACCTGGTCGAAGCGTACGTAACGTTGTCATTCTGGTCGCGAACGTGTACGTACATACTGGTCGATGTAGAGGCGCGCACGTGTCATAGTAGAGGCGCGCACGTGTCGTAGTAGAGGCGCGCACGTAGCATGTACACGTACGTACAGCGGCCAGGGTGCAAGAAAGAAAATATGGCCACGTACGTACATACGGGCGGGGTCTCGAACGCCTATTCGCGTATACGTACGGTCAGGGCTCGTGTACATGGCTGGGTCGGAACGGAGAAACTGCATCGTCGTCGTGTTCATGGGGAGGCATCGGAATGCGTCGTGTTAATCAGAGGCAACAGAACACGTGGGAGCCAACCGGCTTGGACAGAACAGCCGATGGAAACGAGGCCTGGCATACCGCAGAACGGAGGAAACGGCCTTGTGTTCGACCGGCCATGGTCGAAACGGGATCCTGTTCATCGGGAGGGGTCTGGAGTACCGCAAAACGGAGGAAACGGACCTCCTACGGTTGAAACGGGGTCCTGTTCATCGTGAGGGGTGTGGCGTAACGCAAAACGGAGAAAACGGACTTGTGTTGGAGCGCTACGGTCCAAACGGGGGTCCTGTTCATCGGGAGGGGTGTGGCGTACCGCAAAACAGGGCTCCACGAGATACTGTTCATCTCCACCGTCGACCCCCTCGAGCCTCCATGGGCTACTGTTCATCCACCGTCGACCTCCTCCAGCCTCCACCTGTGACTGTTCATCCACGGGCTCCTGTTCATCCAGCCTCCACCGCGCGCTACTCCACCGGCTACTATTCAACCAACCCTCTCCACACGGGCTCCTGTTCAAGCACCCTCCACGGGCTACTGTTCATCCAGCCCTTCACCGTCTACTGTTCATCCAGCCCTCCACGGGGTGGTCCTGTTCATCCAGCCCTCCACGGGGTCCTGTTCATTCAGCTCCAACCGGCTCGATCGATCGGGGTCCTGTTCATCCATAGGCAACACCACGGGGTCCTGTTCATCCACCCCCACCGGGAACTGTTCATCCAAACCCCCCCAGCAACGCTCACTGTTCATCCAGAGGCAGCATCGATCGGCTTCAGTTAGCAGCAGTAGCGAAGGAATCGCTCGATCGAGTTCAGTTAACAGCCATCGATCGATCACTCGGGTTCAGTAACGAGTAGCCTGCAGTGCAATCGCTCGGGATCAGTTAGAGCCCAACGCCTCGCACCCACGCGCGTGCGTGTACGAGAGAAACGCGCATCGCTCGGCCCCGACCACCCACCGTAACCGGGAACACCCCGATATTTTCCTCGCCGTCGCTTCTACCATGGTTTTTTCCGTCATGGACGGCCCAAAGAATGCCATGCAGCTGCGTCTCCGGCCCGCCCAGGTCGAAAAGCCCATTTTCTGTCATGATTTTTTGTCATAGAAGTAGGAGCCCACCACATTTGTGATGATACTGGGTTTTGTCACAATTATAGTCATAGAAGTGTCATAAGTATTATAGAAAAAAAATTGTTCGGCCCAAAATGTCACGGATGTGTCTTTTTTTGTAGTGTGACCCCTGGCGCCCCAAGCCCGCCTCCTTGTCTATGCATGGTGATACGCCATACAAGGACGCCTTGCTATCTCCCACGGCTAGGCCCTCCTCTCCCTCTGCCTCGCGAGCCGCACCAAATCTGCCTTTTAGATTTCGCAAGCCTAAGGACCTGCACAAGCGTTGTTTCTGCTGCCTTTCCTATAGTCATCGCCGGCGGGATTGTAGGGATCCCGTCGTTTGCTGGCATTGTCGTCTGGTTGGTCATGTTAACTATCAATGCACTCTTCGCTCATCGCACCAACCTTCCAGCCTCCCTTTAAGTACCGCTTCCATTGCTAGCGGCCCATCACCATATGCTTGTTCTTCTCTTGCTCTCAACGCCGCATCTCCCCCTCCTAGCAACCTTGCGCCCCTGCCCTCCCCTCCCATGGAGCCCGTCGTACATGGCCTCCCCACCTCCCTAGATGTCCACTACCCAATGGTAGCGGACCAAAACTCACTCATTCGCCTTGTCGACATCACCCCCCCTCCGGCCTACTTGCCCTGGCTCAAGCGCATCTTCCGCTACCACCTTGGCATTTCAGTCGTTCAGTTCACCGGATGCTCCGTGGGCACAGTCTTTGTAGTCTTCCAGCGCGAATCCGAGCAGGTTGCCGCCCTGCATGCCAGCCCAATCTGCTTAGGCAACCGCAAGATTTGGATCCAGCCACATAACGCTGGTGACAATGCCTTCTCCTTCTAATATCGCCATGTCGTAAGCATCTCCCTTGAGAAGATGCCACTAGAGCTGTGGAATAGGAGAGGGGTGGCGGCTAGCGTGGCTGGCTTTGCCAACCTCTTCAGGCTTGAGCACGCGTGCCTCCAGGGTAGCGTGTTTTCATCTATCTTTGTGCTCGTCAAGGTGGAAGCCCTCCACCATATCCCTCACCACCTCACCTTCCACTCTGTCGACGGCAACGGCATCTACGCAGATGTCATCATCAATGAGATCTCGGACGTGGCCCGCTCCCTTGGCGCCCCGACCGCCCCGCCGCGGCCGGCCGGTCTGGCTGATGGGGGTGGTGCCAGCGGCTCGCTCCAGCCCGCCATGCCGTGCCAAGGGCATGCACACCCTAGGCCGGCCCTGGGCAGCCTTGGGGGCAACGAGGGCATGGCCGAACGGGCTTTTCGTGCTTTCCTCCACCCCGAGATGGCCTCCGTCGGTGACTGCCTCGCCATGCTCAAGGTCGCCGTCAAGCCGAAGCTTATCAAGAACGCCACTTTCTTCCTCCCCACGGTCGCGCAAATCGGCCATGAGGATGAAGCCCGGCATTGCCTCCACTCTTCCCTGCTCGCTACTGACACGCGCGCGCCGCGTGCGGTCGTCTCCTTTGACCCAGAGGAATTGCAGTTCTCCTTCAACCTTGAGTTGAACAACCGCCGCTCGGTCGCCGGGTCCATTCTGGTGCGGCCGCTGGCAGTGGGGGATGGCTACTTCCCGTGCTTCAACTACATCTCAGAAGAGCTGACGCGGGAAAGCTGTCGATCCCTCTTTTTCAAATTCTGGCCCAAACTGCTCGACGGCAGCCTCTGCTCCCGCACGTTGCCACTGCTTTCGTCTGTGGAGTGCAAATACTCGCCTAAGCCCAATGTGCCATCCAGCCTCCTACCTACAGTAGGCCCGCACATCTCTTCTGCTGAAAGCCCACTCCTACCCGCTGCAGCTTACTTTCGAGCCCAGGCCCATCTCAAAGCTCACCAGATCCTCACATCTCGGCCCATCTGCTTGTGGCCTGCCAACCGCATTCCCAGTCCTGAGCCTAGTATCCTACCCTATGGTCAGGTCTCTCCTATGGCTGTGAATGACCTTAAGCACGGCGCGTGTACCGCGCTCCCTCCCTATGTCGCCACAGTCTTCTGCAGCTGCCGCGATCTGCCACAAGATCCTACCGCCAGTGAGCTCCTTTCCTCGCCGCCCACACTGCAGCTTCTCGACCCCTCGGGGGGCTCTGCTGCTGGCCAGCACAGCCTGATTCGCGATGAGCTTGATCTGAATCTGGAGCCTGTCGATGCTAGGGCTCCTGGAGATGTCGCCGGCCTGGTGGTCGCGACCCCTACTGTGGAGGGCCACCTGTCTCTGCGGCGCAGCCAGCGCCTTAGGCAAGCCTACGATGGTGTGCGCTTGGGCTTGGTGGAGCGCGCGGCCAAGCGCAAGGCGGCGGCGTATGGCTCGAGCTCTGGCACAGGCCCCTCTCGCCGCTCCGGCTCCTCGTTGTCTCACCGCAAGAATTCCAAGACGGTGGCGGTTGCTGGCCTCTTAGAGCTGCCTCTGTTGTCGACTCCCTCTCCGCTGACCAGGGGCAAGCTGAAGCAGATCGCGGAGATCTGCGATCTCAATGTCGCTGCCATCCTTAACCAAGCCAGCCTCCGTGCCTCCCCTGCGGCGTCATCCACTTCGGCTAGCTCTCCCGCCGACAGCAGCTCGTCTGCTTCATCTGTGCGTGTCCTCTCCGGTCTTGATGATTAGCATGCTGCTTCCATCTTCCTGTTTCCATATGCCTTTGGATGTGCCTGCTTAAGTTAGTTCATGCGCTTTGCGCCTTTTATCTCTGTCAGTCTGTCTGTTGTGTTGGGTTAGTAGGTAGTTGCTGCGCGCAATGTGTGTCTGCCCATGTATCAGTTCATTGTTACTCGTGTCCGAGTCTGTACCGTGTCCACCTTCAGGTGCATCTATCAAGCTTTATCTCATGTTTAGTTCGCTCTGCTTCTTGCGTTTGCCTGCTTCATAATCTGGGTTGTATGCTCCATGTTTCATCATGAAGATTTTAAGCTGGAATGTACACGGCCTTGGTGATGATGATAAATGTTCGTATGTTCGCGATGCTATAACCTCTTGCTGCCCCAGCATTGTTTGCTTGCAGGAAACTAAGCTGCAACACCTCCCATCGTTCAAGCTACGCTCGTTCTTACCTGCGTCCTTCCAAGATCAGGCTGTCACCCCCTCTGTGGGTGCAGCCGGTGGAATCCTTGTCGCCTGGGACACTTCCTGTGTTCAAGGCTAGGTCATCGACACGCACAAATACCATGTCACTCTGAAATGAGCTCGACTTCAACTACTAATTCTTTCCTGATCACTGTTGTATACGCACCTTGCTTGCATGATGAGAGGCCTGCCTTCTTTGAAGCAGTCAGCAACATTGCAACAGATGCAGACACTCCCTGGATTGTCTTGGGGGATTTCAACATGTATCGTTTTCCACATGAGAAATCGTGTGGTCGCATCAATTGGAACCACATGGACATGTTCAACACATGGATCAGAGAGCTAGGGTTGGATGATATTCAGATTGACAACCGCTTGTTTACCTGGTCTTATAAGAGGACCTCACCCACTCAGGCCAGGCTTGATCGAGTGCTGGTAAACGCGGTATGGAACCTGAGCTTCCTATAGTCCTCTGCCACTTGCGTGTCTGCTGTCACTTCCTACCACACACCGATCCTAGTGCAGTTCAGTGTTGATACACCCAAGAGCAAGCTTTTCAGGTTTGAGAATCACTGGCTTGAGATGCAAGAGGCCAGAGATATAGTTCAGGATTGCTGGACCCGGGGCACCAGGGTGTTCAGGTCCTCGGGCTCGCTACTCAGCTACAAGATGAGAGGGAACAGAGCTACCCTACGAAAATGGTGCCGGCGCAAGTCCAGCCTCACGATGCTGGTGGAGAATAACAAGCATGTTGTGAGTTTTCTGCAGGCTGTTGAGGAGAAAAGGCATCTGACAGTGTTACAAGCGGTGCTTCGTGAGGCTGCCACTTCCAAGGACGAACAACGCATCCTATGTCAGGCTGCCATGTGGCGTCGTCGGGCCAAGCTAAGATGGTGTGTTAGCGGGGATGAGAACTGCCAATTCTTCCATGCAGCTGCAAACTCCCAACACAGGCGTAATAAGGTTAAGGTTCTTACTCATGATGGCGTGCTCTACTACCAGAACAGCCAGAAGCTCAACTTCGCAATGATACGTCTCCAACGTATCTATAACTTTTGATTGTTCCATGCTATTATATTATCTGTTTTGGATGTTTAATGGGCTTTATTATACACTTTTATATTATTTTTGGGACTAACCTACTAACCCAAGGCCCAGTGCAAATTACTGTTTTCTTTTGCCTCTTTCAGTGTTTCACAGAAAAGGAATATCAAACGGAATGAAACCTTTGGGAGAGTGATTTTTGGAACAAACGTGATCCAGGGAACTTGAAGTGGACGTCAAGAAAGAAGCGAGGAGGCCACGAGGCAGGGAGGCGCGCCTGCCCCCCTGGGCGCGCCCCCACCCTCGTGGGCCCCTCGCAGCTCCACCGACCTACTTCTTCCTCCTATATATACCCATATACCCCGAAAACATCTAGGAGCACCACAAAACCCTATTTCCACCGCCGCAACCTTCTGTACCCGTGAGATCCCATCTTGGGGCCTTTTCCGGCGCTCCACCGGAGGGGGAACCGATCACGGAGGGCTTCTACATCAACACCATAGCCTCTCCGATGATGTGTGAGTAGTTCACCTCAGACCTTCGGGTCCATAGTTATTAGCTAGATGGCTTCTTCTCTCTCTCTCTCTTAGGATCTCAATACAATGTTCTCCTCGATCTTCTTGGAGATCTATTCGATGTAACTCTTTTTGCGGTGTGTTTGTCGAGATCCGATGAATTGTGGGTTTATGATCAAGATTATCTATGAACAATATTTGAATCTCCTCTGAATTCTTTTATGTATGATTTGTTATCTTTGCAAGTCTCTTCGAATTATTAGTTTGGTTTGGCCTACTAGATTGATCTTTCTTGCAATGGGAGAAGTGCTTAGCTTTGGGTTCAATCATGCGGTGCTCGATCCCAGTGGCAGAAGGGGAAACGACACGTATTGTATTGTTGCCATCGAGGATAAAAAGATGGGGTTTATCATATTGCTTGAGTTTATCCCTCTACGTCATGTCATCTTGCCTAATGCGTTACTCTGTTCTTATGAACTTAATACTCTAGATGCATGCTGGATAGCAGTCGATGTGTGGAGTAATAGTAGTAGATGCAGAATCGTTTCGGTCTAATTGTCGCGGACGTGATGCCTATATACATGATCATGCCTAGATATTCTCATAACTATGCACTATTCTATCAATTGCTCGACAGTAATCTGTTCACCCATCGTAATACTTATGCTATCTTGAGAGAAGCCACTAGTGAAACCTATGGCCCCCGGGTCTATTTTCCATCATATTAATCTCCCGTCAACTAGCTATTTCTGTCGCCGTTTATTTTGCAATCTTTACTTTCAATCTTTATCATAAAAATACCAAAAATATTATCTTATCATCTCTATCAGATCTCACTTTTGCAAGTGGCCGTGAAGGGATTGAAAACCCCTTTATTCCGTTGGTTGCAAGGTTCTTATTTGTTTGTGTAGGTATGAGGGACTTGTGTGTGGCCTCCTACTGGATCGATACCTTGGTTTTCAAAAACTGAGGGAAATACTTACGCTACTTTGCTGCATCACCCTTTCTTCTTCAAGGGAAAACCAACGCATGCTCAAGAGGTAGCAGGCAACTCAATACTTCATGGATATCTTGGGTCAGCCTGCTCTCTCCCTACCAACGATTCAGCTAAATGATCTGTACAGTGTTGTCGACCTCTCTGATCTTGTCAGTAGCTTCTCCTGGGACGAAGTGGTGCAGGCCATTAACAATCCACCAAACAACAGGACTCCAGGACCAGATGGCTTCACGAATGAATTCTACAAAGCCTTCATGCCTCTTCTGAAGGATGATATGCTCAGTTTTCTAACGGATCTGCATAGTAATAAGATGTCTCTGTAGGGGGTCAACACGGCCTACATCACCTTGTTGCCAGAGAAGGACACCCCGCTGGAGATGCGGGATTATAGGCCCATCTCGTTGGTGCATAGTGCACCCAAGCTGGCTTCCAAGATCTTGACGAACAGGCTGCAGAAAAGGGTCCCAGATCTTGTCCATCCGATGCAATCCGGGTTTTTGCGAGGAAGATCGATAATGGAAAACTTTGCGTTGGCCGCGGAAATGGTTCAAACTGCACATAAGAGGAGAGTGCCGGTTGTCGCACTTAAGTTGGATTTTCAGAAAGCTTTTGATTCTATCAGTTGGGCCTGCCTTTTCCAAGTAATGGAAGCTAGAGGCTTCCCTCCAAAGTGGGCACAGTGGATCAATACCCTCCTCTTTTCGGGCAATTATAGAGTGCTTCTTAATGGGGAGCTAGGAGACCCATTATTGCTAAGAGAGGTTTTAGACAAGGGGATTCTCTGTCGCCGTATCTGTTCTTGATTGTAGCATGTGCTCCAGAGACTTTGCTTGCATCACTTCAGGAACGGCAACCTTGTACACCCGCTCAGACCAAACATCTATGACTCCTTCCCTGTCTTGCAATAAACGGATGACACCCTAATCATCTTCCGTGGGGATGTGCAGCAGGCCAATGTGATCAAGGGCATCATATCTGCTTTTTCAGCTTTCTTTGGACTCAGTATCAATTTCCACAAGAGCACACTAGTCCCTATCCGTGTGGATGAGGATGTCACTGCTGATATTGCTTCTACGCTAGGGTGCCCGGTGTCCTCCTTTCCATGCAACCACCTTGGGCTGCCACTGTCCATTCATAAGATCAAACATGGCATGCTACTACCAGCCATCCAAAAGGTTGATCACAGGTTATCTGGTTGGTTGACCTCGTTTCTCTCCTGGGGGGGCAGACTCATGCTGATCAGCTCAGTGTTAGCTGGCATCCCTACCTACTTCATGTCATGCTTTCAGTGGCCCAAGGAGTCTCTTGATAAGCTGGATGGTTTGCTCGAGCCTTCTTTTGGCAGGAAAAGAACAAGGTGAAGGGGGGTCAGTGCCTTGTGGCCTGGGATAAAGTTACTCTGCCTCGGGCTAATGGTGGGCTGGGTGTCAGAAATCTCCAGGCGCATAATCAGGCCATGATTTGCAAGTTTGTGGCAAAAGTTCTTCAGCCTTCGGATATACCATGCTATCGTTGGTTCGTGTAACACCCCGAGAATCATGCTACAGTAGCTCTCTGTGATTAAGCTAATCATGTTGCTAGGCAGGGCTTGATCACATTGGAATCACATTTCCTTTCAAACTCCTAACTCAAACTTCAATTAAAATTAAAGTGGAAAATAAAAGTTGTCAAAATTGAAAAAAACTAAAATGTTCATTAAATGACAAATAATTCTGAAGCAATTATAAAATTGTAACTAAACTTAAATGGATTAGTTAAGTGACCCTAACAACCTCAAACTTTGGCGAGCAACAACATTTAATAGGCTTTTAATTAATCTAAATTCAATATGAATTAGTATTTCACCCAAACTAGTTTTTGGTGCAAGGATCTGATGCACTGCAACTTATAAGCTAGCTCCCATATTTTATAAATACCATTTAGGTGCTAAATATTTTTTGCAAACAAAAAAAATAAAGAAAAGAAAAGAAAAGGAACCCCCCCCCCTCACTGGACCAGGCGGCCCAGCTCACAGGCCCAGCTGGCCAACTACCAGCCCACAGCCCCTCCCTGGGTCGCCTCCCCCCCTGTTCCCCCGACCGGGGAAGCAACAGGGGCCCGTCCCCGCCCGACCACCTCGCCGGCGCCGACGCCGGGAGGGGATAAGGCCGCCCCGTCGCCATGGCCTCCACCCATCTCTCCCACTTGCCCCCCCCCCCTCTCGCCCGCCTCTGCGCCTCCCAGATCCACACGCTTCCCCCCCCCCCCTCTGTCTCGCTCACCCGCCTCACCCGAGCGCCATCGCCGACGTGCCGCCGTCGTTTCCGCGGCCACCGAGCCCCGAGTGCCTCTCCGGCAAGCCCGACCGCTCCACCTTCTTCATCTACTTCCTCTCCGCCCTCGGGATCGAGCCCGACGCCACCACAGCCTCGGGATCGAGCTCCCCCCCAACCCCGGCCGTCGTCGATTCGCTCCACCGAGCCTCCCCGAGCCCATGATTGCACACCTGCAGGCTCCCAGTGAGCCTCTGTTTCCTTCCCCCCCTCCTTGCGGCACCCCGTTCGCCCGTAGCCGCCGCTCCACTGGTACTAGCACGCATCGCCGCCGACGAGCTCGCCTCCGTGGCCATCGCCACTGTCACGTGCGGCTGAACCTCGCATCGAGCTCCTAGAGCTCGTGTGAGCCTGAGCCACCACTAGCGCGCCTCCCCGTGTTGTGCAACTCCGGTTCCACTGACAACCGACTCCGTTGTCCGCCGGCGACGACCTAGCGCACGGCACCGGCCTTTTCAGCTCGCGCTCGTGCCGTAGATAGACGCGGAACCTTGCTCCCGTTCGAACGCAACCAACCGCCGTTGTTTTGGCCGCCGGACGGCGATTTCCGACCATCCCCGACGCGCGCCGCCGCGCGATTTGGTCGCCGGAGCTCTCTCCGGCGCCGACGCCGACGTGGCTCAGTGGCCCCCGCCCCTGGGTCGCTGACCCGTGGGCCCCTGGGGCCCGGCTGCCCTGTTGACTTTAGTCAACTGCTGACTGGGCAGGCCCCAGTCACTGACCAGCGGGCCCCTGGGCCCCAGCTTTGACCCGTTGACTTCGGTCGATGCTGACTGGGCCAATCCCAGCAGCTGACATGCGGGGCCCACCAATAAAACCTTTTAAAAAAATAACTAAAAATACTAATTAATCAGTTAGTTAAATTAGTTAGTTAAACTAATCCCTAATCAGACACTGACTAGTAGGGCCCACAATCTAATTAAGTTTTTTTAGTTTAAATTAACCAAGTTAATTAGCTACAGAGGCTGACATGTGGGCCCCACATGTCAGGGTGACATGGTCAGCGCAGAGTTGACTGCTGATGTCACACACACGACATGCTGACGTCACCATTACTGTTTTGGATAATTCGAATTTAATTTAATAAATAAATTCCAGAAATTCAAATAATCTTTGAAAATTCATATCTTTTAAACCGTAACTTGGATGAAAATGTTTTCTACATGAAAGTTGCTGAGAACGACGAGACGAATCCGGATGCGCAGCCCGTTCGTCCGCCACACCTCCCTTACCTATCGAACTCGCAACATTCCCCCTCCGTTTCATCTGTCCAAAAATGCCTAACTCCGGGAAAACTTTCCGGATATTATCCCCCTTCGCCAGTATCATGTAGCACTTCGTTAGAACACTCCTATCGCTGCGCTTTGCCATGTTATGTCTTGTTATGCACTTGCTTGCTATGTATTTACTGTTTCTTCCCCCTCTTCTCTCCGGTAGACCCCGAGACTGCCGGCGACCCCCAGTTCGACTACGGTGATGACGACCCTTCCTTCTTGCCAGAGCAACCAGGCAAGCCCCCCCCCCCTTGATCACCAGCCTATTCTTCTCTATACTGCTTGCATTAGAGTAGTGTAGCATGTTACTGCTTTCCGTTAATCCTATCCTTATGCATAGCCTGTCTTTGTTGCTACAGTTGATACCCTTACCTGCTATCCTACTGCTTAGTATAGGATGCTAGTGTTCCATCAGTGGCCCTACACTCTTGTCCGTCTGCCATGCTATACTACTGGGCCGTGATCACTTTGGGAGGTGATCACGGGTATATACTATATACATTATATACATGACACATGTGGAGACTAAAGTCGGGTCGGCTCGAGGAGTACCCGCAAGTGATTCTGATGAGGGGGCTGAAAGGACAAGTGGCTCCACCCCGGTAGAGGTGGGCCTGGGTTCCTGACGGCCCCCCGACTGTTACTTTATGGCGAAGCGACAGGGCAGGTTGAGACCGCCTAGGTGAGAGGTGGGCCTGGCCCTGGTCGGCGTTCGCGGATGCTTAACACGCTTAACGAGTTCTTGGTATTTGATCTAAGTCTGGCCATTTGGTCTATACGCACTAACCATCTACGCGGGAGTAGTTATGGGTATCCCGACGTCGTGGTATCAGCCGAAGCTCTTTTGACGTCAGCGACTGAGTGGCGCGCGCCGCATTGGACCGTAAGCTCGCGCTTGTATTAAGGGGGCTAGCTCTGCTTCCGGCCGCGTACGCAACGTGCAGGTGTGCATAGGGCGATGGGCCCAGACCCCTGCGCGCATAGGGTTAGACCGGCGTGCTGACCTCTCTGTTGAGCCTAGGTGGGGCTGCGACGTGTTGATCTTACGAGGCCGGGCATGACCCAGAAAAGTGTGTCCGGCCAAATGGGATCGAGCGTGTTGGGTTATGTGGTGCACCCCTGCAGGGAAGTTTATCTATTTGAATAGCCGTGTCCCTCGGTAAAAGGACGACCCGGAGTTGTACCTTGACCTTATGACAACTAGAACTGGATACTGAATAAAATACACCCTTCCAAGTGCCAGATACAACCCGGTGATCGCTCTCTAACAGGGCGACGAGGAGGGGATCGCCGGGTAGGATTATGCTATGCGATGCTACTTGGAGGACTTCAATCTACTCTCTTCTACATGCTGCAAGATGGAGATGGCCAGAATCGTAGTCTTCGACAGGACTAGCTATCCCCCTTATTCTGGCATTCTGCAGTTCAGTCCACTGATATGCCCCTTTACACATATACCCATGCATATGTAGTGTAGCTCCTTGCTTGCGAGTACTTTGGATGAGTACTCACGGTTGCCTTTCTCCCTCTTTTCCCTTTTCTATACCGGATTGTCTCAACCAGATGCTGGAGTCCAGGAGCTAGAGATCCCGAGGATGATGCTACATGGAGTTCGGCTTCGAGGAGTAGTTAGGAGGTCCCAGGCAGGAGGCCTTGCCTTTTCGATCGTTGCTACTTTTGTGCTAGCCTTCTTAAGGCAAACTTGTTTAACTTATGTCTGTACTCAGATATTATTGCTTCCGCTGACTCGTCTATGATCGAGCACTTGTATTCGAGCCCTCGAGGCCCCTGGCTTGTATTATGATGCTTGTATGACTTATTTATGTTTTAGAGTTGTGTTGTGATATCTTCCCGTGAGTCCCTGATCTTGATCGTACACATTTGCGTGCATGATTAGTGTACGGTCAAATCGGGGGCGTCACAAGTTGGTATCAGAGCCGACTGCCTGTAGGAACCCCCTCTCCACACTCCTTGGCCGAAGTTGAGTCTAGTCAGTGAAAACTGTTTTACTAACATGACTGTGTGGCTTACGGGCCCACGTCGCCATTGGGTGGTATTAGGATCTTTTACTCCTTGCCTATACTCTGGGACTCTGATCTCTCTTCTATTCGGGTTAAGTGAATTTTACTAAATCTAACATTAGGATCTCGTTATCACTTTCACCCGGAGAGCCCCTTATTACTGATGATCGTCTGCTGCACGTGAAGACCCTGAAGATACTCTCTGCTGATAACCCGAGGACTTGTGTTCATCGCTTTTGCAATTCCCTTTCATCGATAAACTCCTATAGATAACCACGTATACTCGCCATTCATACAATGTTTCCCAGTTGATCTTGTTATTACAAGATACCCCGAAATTCTCTCTGTTGTTCCGAGAATCCTTTGAGCTTACTGCCTTGCTGTTCTTTGTCACCTGAATACCCCTACGGATAATTCTCGCACTTACCGAGTATCCGGTCATCCCCAGTTGTTTCAAGTATTCCACAATAGTCTTCAAAATACTATTCGATCTTCCGAAAATCCTCAGGAGCCTATTGCTCTTGAAATTCTTGTTTGCTTGCATTATGGTTAATCCCAAAATTCTCGTAATCTTATTGGCATCTCTTTTCATTATCATTTTGAGTTCGTTGATTCAATTTGTTGCGAATGCTCGCAATCCTCAATCATATCCTAGAATTCATTCTTCCGGCTCAGACGTCATTTTTAACATGAGCTGGATCTCGACCAATCAAATCGTCATCGATTGTACCCCTAAGCCTACTCAACTTATCCATCCTTGATCAGAGCATTGCTTCTGATCCCTTGAATTTGAAATTATAATTCCTTTGCATTGAGCTTTGAGTTAGTCAGTTGCTTCTATAATCCAATGCCTTTGCATTGTTACTTCCTCTGGTCGTGTCCCGATGCTCACATCAGCTCTGTTATGGACCGACATATCCTGTAATGGATTTTATCCGACAATGTCCTTCATATTAAATAAGCTTGTGAGCTTTTCCTCGGATACATGATGCCTTTGGTAAATTGTATCCTCTGCTTTGTGAACCATGCCCTACTTTCGAGCTTGTATTATTTACTCCGAAGTTTGTGGTATAAGTTCCTAAGATGCCCTGATGGGTTGAACCTATGCTTTCCTTAATATGTGTGAACTCGAAAGTTTTCACGAGTCATACTCTCCTGGTATTTTACATCTAAAATTTCAACACTACAACTTCATCGAACGCGAGAAGTAAATGAAAGGATATGCATTGGAGAAGTGGGAGTCGACCTTGAACTTTGTGTTCATGCCCATGGACACGATGTAGATCTTATCATTAAAAGCTTCTCTTAAATTAATTATTCCCTTGGTATAAGTTCATCTTATATCTGGGATCTGGCCTTTTGCAATCGTGGTTCCGACCATGTTCTCCTTTAAATACCATTTCTCGTGCAAGTTTAAGCACTTGTCTTCTATAGAGCAATACCCCAATCCACCCTCTACTTTGATCTGTCGACGAGTATTGCCCCCTGGTATCTCGAGACTATCACGGAACCGCATAACTTCTTATGAGTTCTTCATCAAGTACTACATTCTCACGGATTACTATTTTTCCTGGGTTTTGAGTGGTTAATCACTCGAGTACCCCGATAATTGAATCGAGTCCGCACTACGGTTCAACAACTTTTAGTAATGTTCCTTACTTACGAGTTTGTACCCGATCGCGTCATTCCTAGCCTGTTTGGCTATATCATTATCTTGATGATTTTAACTGTGCTACCTGGTCCTTATTCCCGGAGCACCACTTTCGACGATGAGCTAAGCTTACGTCGATTTTCCTCGTCATATCGTTTCACCTCGAACAACAAACTTGACCCCGAGTTTGTGTGCTACCCATGGTTCCAATAACCTTCCGCTTTCATCATTCCTGTGACTTGATGTCATCATCGATCAATTACATCTTCTTGAAAACCTCTCGACAAATTTGTCGTGATCATTGTCAACAATTTGACTTCTTCCAAGTTGTGTGTCGAAATTCAGGATGAGAAATACCATCCTTGCCCCTCGATGAATTATGTTATCATCGACAATATTCTTACCTTCCCCCCCCCCAACACGAACTTGTTCATATTTTGTGATGTATCTTGATTCCCCTGCTATCCAACTTATGTTATGTTCTACCGTGGAGTATTACCATTTTTGATGTCAAGAATGTCGTGAACATTACTCCACCTCTTAAGAATTCGTGGTACAGTGATACTTCTCACCATCACCATTCTTTCTTGGTCCCCGTGTAGTTTCTAAACGAAATACCGACAAATGGTCTGTGATGTGTAGATTCTAAACTTCTAGCAACCCTATTGCTTTGAAGTTATTGGTCTATAGTTCCATTCTACGTCTATGGCTTAATGAATCATCATTCGAACGTTGATCGTGCTACCTAGCCCATATTTCGGGTGCACATTTCAGCCAATGTTTAACTGTGTATGTTTTCCTCGAGCATACATCATTAAGTCATTCGATCTAGCAAATGTTATCTCCTTGTTCACATAGTTTTGGAAATCCATCTTTTGGAAGTCTCAATGGATTGTCGCTGAGTCAATCAGTCACCTCCTCACCTCTCCTTGGTTTAATGATGAACTCTTGTTTCGGAACTTGCTTTCATGTTTCATTTCCCGAGAATCTTACAATGTCATCCCATCAATTTGTGTTGCACCTTTCTTCTCAGACATCCTAAGTCTGAGGTAACCTGACACCAATCTGATCTGAATCTTGGTCAGAAATGATGGTTGGAACGTAATTCCAAGAGTTATAACATTAGTCTTTTTATAACTGGTAAGATGATGTCATGCCTAGCACACATGGCCGGATGACCTATTGATATAGTATCCTCCTTACCAAGGTTAGCCGTTCTTCCATGAGGAAATTGTAAGACTTATTCCATAAGTTGTTCCTGATGGATCCTTTGTGAATCCATGGCCTGATCTTACCTATTGACCATGTCAATGCTATCTCGAAGCATGTCTATGGTACTCTGGTTTTCAACAGGAACATTTGAAGCCCAAAGCTAATTGTTTCCTGCTCAATTATCCAAACACCGTTGTATGGGTAATGTCATGAAATTTCCTTCCCCTTACCTAAAGAGTTTTCTACGTTATATCCCGTCATGGATATCATGCTCTGCTTACCCTTGGGAGAATATACCCTTGAAATATGTGTTTTAACACATTTTCCTTTCCATTCTTCTGTTTAATATGATAATCATATTTTCCTTTCCATTGTTTGGGTTAACCTTTCTGGTGATCTATATGGTCTAAGCAGTATTATTCTCTCGCTTATGTAAACACCTCGGTGTACAACTCTGTCAGTAAGACCCTGTTACTATTGTTGATGGCATACCGGTAGCCACCGATGGATGAGAACTTTGCCTATTGGTCCGCCTCGTTTCAACGAGCAGAAAAATGGTTCTCTTCGTCCCTCGCCCTTGATACCGACGATGTTGCTGACATATAACTGACAGGCTACCCTCTGACATGCCTTGCGATCATGATCGTGCAAGATGTCACCGCCCTTCCTACGTTAACCACATGGTGGGCCCATAACCCATATTTCCACAGGATCAAAACCTGACTCTCCGGTGCACCCCCTGTTCCCAAATTAATTCATCGCGCGTGGCCTCGTATGTAATTCACGGACCACCGTCCTACTGATCTATACTGGCCTCAGACATAATACTTATTCCGATTGCTTTGAACCCCTTTCACACTTTGTTTCAGGCTTCGAACGATTGCCTACCTGTTTGAAACTTCTCATGGTACTTTCTTACTTGCTCTCGGCTTTTCTTAAGGTTTAGTTCGAGAGATACTTTCCGCCACCTTCCCCGATGATATTGACCAGATAGTAAACCCTGCAGAAGTCTGTTCTTCCAGAATACCCCCTTACTCTATCGTAAGTACGATGTAGTTCCCGAAGAAAGGACGACAACTTTATCATAACGACCTGAAGCAGAGAAATGAAGACATCAACGTAGTGGATAGACCTCCTCGAGAAGAGCAACCAACACCGAGAAGACCCATTAGAATTTCGTAACCAAATCCCTTCCCCCTTGCTCCCGCTCCTAAATCTCGGGACGAGATTTCTTGTAGTGGAGGAGATTTGTAACACCCCGAGAATCATGCTACAGTAGCTCTCTGTGATTAAGCTAATCATGTTGCTAGGCAGGGCTTGATCACATTGGAATCACATTTCCTTTCAAACTCCTAACTCAAACTTCAATTAAAATTAAAGTGGAAAATAAAAGTTGTCAAAATTGAAAAAAACTAAAATGTTCATTAAATGACAAATAATTCTGAAGCAATTATAAAATTGTAACTAAACATAAATGGATTAGTTAAGTGACCCTAACAACCTCAAACTTTGGCGAGAAACAACATTTAATAGCCTTTTAATTAATCTAAATTCAATATGAATTAGTATTTCACCCAAACTAGTTTTTGGTGCAAGGATCTGATGCACTGCAACTTATAAGCTAGCTCCCATATTTTATAAATACCATTTAGGTGCTAAATATTTTTTGCAAACAAAAAAAATAAAGAAAAGAAAAGAAAAGGAACCCCCCCCTCACTGGACCAGGCGGCCCAGCTCACAGGCCCACCTGGCCCAGCTGGCCAACTACCAGCCCACAGCCCCTCCCTGGGTCGCCTCCCCCCTGTTCCCCCGACCGGGGAAGCAACAGGGGCCCGTCCCCACCCGACCACCTCGCCGGCGCCGACGCCGGGAGGGGATAAGGCCGCCCCGTCGCCTTGGCCTCCACCCATCTCTCCCACTTGCCCCCCTCTCGCCCGCCTCTGCGCCTCCCAGATCCACACGCTTCCCCCCCCCCCTCTTTCTTGCTCACCCGCCTCACCCGAGCGCCATCGCCGACGTGCCGCCGTCGTTTCCGCGGCCACCGAGCCCCGAGTGCCTCTCCGGCAAGCCCGACCGCTCCACCTTCTTCATCTACTTACTCTCCGCCCTCGGGATCGAGCCCGACGCCACCACAGCCTCGGGATCGAGCTCCCCCCCAACCCCGGCCGTCGTCGATTCGCTCCACCGAGCCTCCCCCAAGCCCATGATTGCACACCTGCAGGCTCCCAGTGAGCCTCTGTTTCCTTCCCCCCTCCCTGCGGCACCCCGTTCGCCCGTAGCCGCCGCTCCACTGGTACTAGCACGCATCGCCGCCGACGAGCTCGCCTCCGTGGCCATCGCCACTGTCACGTGCGGCTGAACCTCGCATCGAGCTCCTAGAGCTCGTGTGAGCCTGAGCCACCACTAGCGCGCCTCCCCGTGCTGTGCAACTCCGGTTCCACTGACAACCGACTCCGTTGTCCGCCGGCGACGACCTAGCGCACGGCACCGGCCTTTTCAGCTCGCACTCGTGCCGTAGATCGACGCGGAACCTTGCTCCCGTTCGAACGCAACCAACCGCCGTTGTTTTGGCCGCCGGACGGCGATTTCCGACCATCCCCGACGCGCGCCGCCGCGCGATTTGGTCGCCGGAGCTCTCTCCGGCGCCGACGCCGACGTGGCTCAGTGGCCCCCGCCCCTGGGTCGCTGACCCGTGGGCCCCTGGGGCCCGGCTGCCCTGTTGACTTTAGTCAACTGCTGACTGGGCAGGCCCCAGTCACTGACCAGCGGGCCCCTGGGCCCCAGCTTTGACCCGTTGACTTTGGTCGATGCTGACTGGGCCAATCCGAGCAGCTGACATGCGGGGCCCACCAATAAAACCTTTTAAAAAAATAAATAAAAATACTAATTAATCAGTTAGTTAAATTAGTTAGTTAAACTAATCCCTAATCAGACACTGACTAGTAGGGCCCACAATCTAATTAAGTTTTTTTAGTTTAAATTAACCAAGTTAATTAGCTACAGAGGTTGACATGTGGGCCCCACATGTCAGGGTGACATGGTCAGCGCACAGTTGACAGCTGATGTCACACACACGACATGCTGACGTCACCATTACTGTTTTGGATAATTCGAATTTAATTTAATAAATAAATTCCAAAAATTCAAATAATCTTTGAAAATTCATATCTTTTAAATCGTAACTCGGATGAAAATGTTTTCTACATGAAAGTTGCTCAGAACGACGAGACGAATCTGGATACGCAGCCCGTTCGTCCGCCACACCTCCCTAACCTATCGAACTCGCAACATTCCCCCTCCGTTTCATCTGTCCAAAAATGCCTAACTCCGGGAAAACTTTCCGGATATTATCCCCCTTCGCCAGTATCGTGTAGCACTGCGTTAGAACACTCCTATCGCTGCGCTTTGCCATGTTATGTCTTGTTATGCACTTGCTTGCTATGTATTTACTGTTTCTTCCCCCTCTTCTCTCCGGTAGACCCCGAGACTGCCGGCGACCCCCAGTTCGACTACGGTGATGACGACCCTTCCTTCTTGCCAGAGCAACCAGGCAAGCCCCCCCTTGATCACCAGCCTATTCTTCTCTATACTGCTTGCATTAGAGTAGTGTAGCATGTTACTGCTTTCCGTTAATCCTATCCTGATGCATAGCCTGTCTTTGTTGCTACAGTTGATACCCTTACCTGCTATCCTACTGCTTAGTATAGGATGCTAGTGTTCCATCAGTGGCCCTACACTCTTGTCCGTCTGCCATGCTATACTACTGGGCCGTGATCACTTTGGGAGGTGATCACGGGTATATACTATATACATTATATACATGACACATGTGGTGACTAAAGTCGGGTCGGCTCGAGGAGTACCCGCAAGTGATTCTGATGAGGGGGCTGAAAGGACAAGGTGGCTCCACCCCGGTAGAGGTGGGCCTGGGTTCCTGACGGCCCCCGACTGTTACTTTATGGCGAAGCGACAGGGCAGGTTGAGACCGCCTAGGTGAGAGGTGGGCCTGGCCCTGGTCGGCGTTCGCGGATACTTAACACGCTTAACGAGTTCTTGGTATTTGATCTGAGTCTGGCCATTTGGTCTATACGCACTAACCATCTACGCGGGAGTAGTTATGGGTATCCCGACGTCGTGGTATCAGCCGAAGCTCTTTTGACGTCAGCGACTGAGTGGCGCGCGCCGCATTGGACCGTAAGCTCGCGCTTGTATTAAGGGGGCTAGGTCTGCTTCCGGCCGCGTACGCAACGTGCAGGTGTGCATAGGGCGATGGGCCCAGACCCCTGCGCGCATAGGGTTAGACCGGCGTGCTGACCTCTCTGTTGAGCCTAGGTGGGGCTGCGACGTGTTGATCTTACGAGGCCGGGCATGACCCAGAAAAGTGTGTCCGGCCAAATGGGATCGAGCGTGTTGGGTTATGTGGTGCACCCCTGCAGGGAAGTTTATCTATTTGAATAGCCGTGTCCCTCGGTAAAAGGACGACCCGGAGTTGTACCTTGACCTTATGACAACTAGAACTGGATACTGAATAAAATACACCCTTCCAAGTGCCAGATACAACCCGGTGATCGCTCTCTAACAGGGCGACGAGGAGGGGATCGCCGGGTAGGATTATGCTATGCGATGCTACTTGGAGGACTTCAATCTACTCTCTTCTACATGCTGCAAGATGGAGATGGCCAGAATCGTAGTCTTCGACAGGACTAGCTATCCCCCCTTATTCTGGCATTCTGCAGTTCAGTCCACTGATATGCCCCTTTACACATATACCCATGCATATGTAGTGTAGCTCCTTGCTTGCGAGTACTTTGGATGAGTACTCACGGTTGCCTTTCTCCCTCTTTTCCCTTTTTCTATACCGGATTGTCTCAACCAGATGCTGGAGTCCAGGAGCTAGAGATCCCGAGGATGATGCTACATGGAGTTCGGCTTCGAGGAGTAGTTAGGAGGTCCCAGGCAGGAGGCCTTGCCTTTTCGATCGTTGCTACTTTTGTGCTAGCCTTCTTAAGGCAAACTTGTTTAACTTATGTCTGTACTCAGATATTATTGCTTCCGCTGACTCGTCTACGATCGAGCACTTGTATTCGAGCCCTCGAGGCCCCTGGCTTGTATTATGATGCTTGTATGACTTATTTATGTTTTAGAGTTGTGTTGTGATATCTTCCCGTGAGTCCCTGATCTTGATCGTACACATTTGCGTGCATGATTAGTGTACGGTCAAATCGGGGGCGTCACAAGTTGGTATCAGAGCCGACTGCCTGTAGGAACCCCCTCTCCACACTCCTTGGCCGAAGTCGAGTCTAGTCAGTGAAAACTGTTTTACTAACATGACTGTGTGGCTTACGGGCCCACATCGCCATTGGGTGGTATTAGGATCTTTTACTCCTTGCCTATACTCTGGGACTCTGATCTCTCTTCTATTCGAGTTAAGTGAATTTTACTAAATCTAACATTAGGATATCGTTATCACTTTCACCCGGAGAGCCCCTTATTACTGATGATCGTCTGCTGCACGTGAAGACCCTGAAGATACTCTCTGCTGATAACCCGAGGACTTGTGTTCATCGCTTTTGCAATTCCCTTTCATCGATAAACTCCTATAGATAACCACGTATACTCGCCATTCATACAATGTTTCCCAGTTGATCTTGTTATTACAAGATACCCCGAAATTCTCTCTGTTGTTCCGAGAATCCTTTGAGCTTACTGCCTTGCTGTTCTTTGTCACCTGCATACCCCTACGGATAATTCTCGCACTTACCGAGTATCCGGTCATCCCCAGTTGTTTCAAGTATTCCACAATAGTCTTCAAAATACTATTCGATCTTCCGAAAATCCTCAGGAGCCTATTGCTCTTGAAATTCTTGTTTGCTTGCATTATGGTTAATCCCAAAATTCTCGTAATCTTATTGGCATCTCTTTTCATTATCATTTTGAGTCCGTTGATTCAATTTGTTGCGAATGCTCGCAATCCTCAATCATATCCTAGAATTCATTCTTCCGGCTCAGACGTCATTTTTAACATGAGCTGGATCTCAACCAATCAAATCGTCATCGATTGTACCCCTAAGCCTACTCAACTTATCCATCCTTGATCAGAGCATTGCTTCTGATCCCTTGAATTTGAAATTATAATTCCTTTGCATTGAGCTTTGAGTTAGTCAGTTGCTTCTATAATCCAATGCCTTTGCATTGTTACTTCCTCTGGTCGTGTCCCGATGCTCACATCAGCTCTGTTATGGACCGACATATCCTGTAATGGATTTTATCCGACAATGTCCTTCATATTAAATAAGCTTGTGAGCTTTTCCTCGGATACATGATGCCTTTGGTAAATTGTATCCTCTGCTTTGTGAACCATGCCCTACTTTCGAGCTTGTATTATTTACTCCGAAGTTTGTGGTATAAGTTCCTAAGATGCCCTGATGGGTTGAACCTATGCTTTCCTTAATATGTGTGAACTCGAAGGTTTTCACGAGTCATACTCTCCTGGTATTTTGCCATCTAAAATTTCAACACTACAACTTCATCGAACGCGAGAAGTAAATGAAAGGATATGCATTGGAGAAGTGGGAGTCGACCTTGAACTTTGTGTTCATGCCCATGGACACGATGTAGATCTTATCATTAAAAGCTTCTCTTAAATTAATTATTCCCTTGGTATAAGTTCATCTTATATCTGGGATCTGGCCTTTTGCAATCGTGGTTCCGACCATGTTCTCCTTTAAATACCATTTCTCGTGCAAGTTTAAGCACTTGTCTTCTATAGAGCAATACCCCAATCCACCCTCTGCTTTGATCTGTCGACGAGTATTGCCCCCTGGTATCTCGAGACTATCACGGAACCGCATAACTTCTTATGAGTTCTTCATCAAGTACTACATTCTCACGGATTACTATTTTTCCTGGGTTTTGAGTGGTTAATCACTCGAGTACCCCGATAATTGAATCGAGTCCGCACTACGGTTCAACAACTTTTAGTAATGTTCCTTACTTACGAGTTTGTACCCGATCGCGTCATTCCTAGCCTGTTTGGCTATATCATTATCTTGATGATTTTAACTGTGCTACCTGGTCCTTATTCCCGGAGCACCACTTTCGACGATGAGCTAAGCTTACGTCGATTTTCCTCGTCATATCGTTTCACCTCGAACAACAAACTTGACCCCGAGTTTGTGTGCTACCCGTGGTTCCAATAACCTTCCGCTTTCATCATTCCTGTGACTTGATGTCATCATCGATCAATTACATCTTCTTGAAAACCTCTCGACAAATTTGTCGTGATCATTGTCAAAAATTTGACTTCTTCCAAGTTGTGTGTCGAAATTCAGGATGAGAAATACCATCCTTGCCCCTCGATGAATTATGTTATCATCGATAATATTCTTACCTTCCCCCCCCCCAACACGAACTTGTTCATATTTTGTGATGTATCTTGATTCCCCTGCTATCCAACTTATGTTATGTTCTACCGTGGAGTATTACCATTTTTGATGTCAAGAATGTCGTGAACATTACTCCACCTCTTAAGAATTCGTGGTACAGTGATACTTCTCACCATCACCATTCTTTCTTGGTCCCCGTGTAGTTTCTAAACGAAATACCGACAAATGGTCTGTGATGTGTAGATTCTAAACTTCTAGCAACCCTATTGCTTTGAAGTTATTGGTCTATAGTTCCATTCTACGTCTATGGCTTAATGAATCATCATTCGAACGTTGATCGTGCTACCTAGCCCATATTTCGGGTGCACATTTCAGCCAATGTTTAACTGTGTATGTTTTCCTCGAGCATACATCATTAAGTCATTCGATCTAGCAAATGTTATCTCCTTGTTCACATAGTTTTGGAAATCCATCTTTTGGAAGTCTCAATGGATTGTCGCTGAGTCAATCAGTCACCTCCTCACCTCTCCTTGGTTTAATGATGAACTCTTGTTTCGGAACTTGCTTTCATGTTTCATTTCCCGAGAATCTTACAATGTCATCCCATCAATTTGTGTTGCACCTTTCTTCTCAGACATCCTAAGTCTGAGGTAACCTGACACCAATCTGATCTGAATCTTGGTCAGAAATGATGGTTGGAACGTAATTCCAAGAGTTATAACATTAGTCTTTTTATAACCGGTAAGATGATGTCATGCCTAGCACACATGGCCGGATGACCTATTGATATAGTATCCTCCTTACCAAGGTTAGCCGTTCTTCCATGAGGAAATTGTAAGACTTATTCCATAAGTTGTTCCTGATGGATCCTTTGTGAATCCATGGCCTGATCTTACCTATTGACCATGTCAATGCTATCTCGAAGCATGTCTATGGTACTCTGGTTTTCAACAGGAACATTTGAAGCCCAAAGCTAATTGTTTCCTGCTCAATTATCCAAACACCGTTGTATGGGTAATGTCATGAAATTTCCTTCCCCTTACCTAAAGAGTTTTCTACGTTATATCCCGTCATGGATATCATGCTCTGCTTACCCTTGGGGAGAATATACCCTTGAAATATGTGTTTTAACACATTTTCCTTTCCATTCTTCTGTTTAATATGATAATCATATTTTCCTTTCCATTGTTTGGGTTAACCTTTCTGGTGATCTATATGGTCTAAGCAGTATTATTCTCTCGCTTATGTAAACACCTCGGTGTACAACTCTGTCAGTAAGACCCTGTTACTATTGTTGATGGCATACCGGTAGCCACCGATGGATGAGAACTTTGCCTATTGGTCCGCCTCGTTTCAACGAGCAGAAAAATGGTTCTCTTCGTCCCTCGCCCTTGATACCGACGATGTTGCTGACATATAACTGACAGGCTACCCTCTGACATGCCTTGCGATCATGATCGTGCAAGATGTCACCGCCCTTCCTACGTTAACCACATGGTGGGCCCATAACCCATATTTCCACAGGATCAAAACCTGACTCTCCGGTGCACCCCCTGTTCCCAAATTAATTCATCGCGCGTGGCCTCGTATGTAATTCACGGACCACCGTCCTACTGATCTATACTGGCCTCAGACATAATACTTATTCCGATTGCTTTGAACCCCTTTCACACTTTGTTTCAGGCTTCGAACGATTGCCTACCTGTTTGAAACTTCTCATGGTACTTTCTTACTTGCTCTCGGCTTTTCTTAAGGTTTAGTTCGAGAGATACTTTCCGCCACCTTCCCCGATGATATTGACCAGATAGTAAACCCTGCAGAAGTCTGTTCTTCCAGAATACCCCCTTACTCTATCGTAAGTACGATGTAGTTCCCGAAGAAAGGACGACAACTTTATCATAACGACCTGAAGCAGAGAAATGAAGACATCAACGTAGTGGATAGACCTCCTCGAGAAGAGCAACCAACACCGAGAAGACCCATTAGAATTTCGTAACCAAATCCCTTCCCCCTTGCTCCCGCTCCTAAATCTCGGGACGAGATTTCTTGTAGTGGAGGAGATTTGTAACACCCCGAGAATCATGCTACAGTAGCTCTCTGTGATTAAGCTAATCATGTTGCTAGGCAGGGCTTGATCACATTGGAATCACATTTCCTTTCAAACTCCTAACTCAAACTTCAATTAAAATTAAAGTGGAAAATAAAAGTTGTCAAAATTGAAAAAACTAAAATGTTCATTAAATGACAAATAATTCTGAAGCAATTATAAAATTGTAACTAAACATAAATGGATTAGTTAAGTGACCCTAACAACCTCAAACTTTGGCGAGCAACAACATTTAATAGCCTTTTAATTAATCTAAATTCAATATGAATTAGTATTTCACCCAAACTAGTTTTTGGTGCAAGGATCTGATGCACTGCAACTTATAAGCTAGCTCCCATATTTTATAAATACCATTTAGGTGCTAAATATTTTTTGCAAACAAAAAAATAAAGAAAAGAAAAGAAAAGGAACCCCCTCCCCCTCACTGGACCAGGCGGCCCAGCTCACAGGCCCACCTGGCCCAGCTGGCCAACTACCAGCCCACAGCCCCTCCCTGGGTCGCCTCCCCCCCTGTTCCCCCGACCGGGGAAGCAACAGGGGCCCGTCCCCACCCGACCACCTCGCCGGCGCCGACGCCGGGAGGGGATAAGGCCGCCCCGTCGCCTTGGCCTCCACCCATCTCTCCCACTTGCCCCCCCTCTCGCCCGCCTCTGCGCCTCCCAGATCCACACGCTTCCCCCCCCCCTCTGTCTCGCTCACCCGCCTCACCCGAGCGCCATCGCCGACGTGCCGCCGTCGTTTCCGCGGCCACCGAGCCCCGAGTGCCTCTCCGGCAAGCCCGACGGCTCCACCTTCTTCATCTACTTACTCTCCGCCCTCGGGATCGAGCCCGACGCCACCACAGCCTCGGGATCGAGCTCCCCCCCAACCCCGGCCGTCGTCGATTCGCTCCACCGAGCCTCCCCCGAGCCCATGATTGCACACCTGCAGGCTCCCAGTGAGCCTCTGTTTCCTTCCCCCCTCCCTGCGGCACCCCGTTCGCCCGTAGCCGCCGCTCCACTGGTACTAGCACGCATCGCCGCCGACGAGCTCGCCTCCGTGGCCATCGCCACTGTCACGTGCGGCTGAACCTCGCATCGAGCTCCTAGAGCTCGTGTGAGCCTGAGCCACCACTAGCGCGCCTCCCCGTGCTGTGCAACTCCGGTTCCACTGACAACCGACTCCGTTGTCCGCCGGCGACGACCTAGCGCACGGCACCGGCCTTTTCAGCTCGCGCTCGTGCCGTAGATCGACGCGGAACCTTGCTCCCGTTCGAACGCAACCAACCGCCGTTGTTTTGGCCGCCGGACGGCGATTTCCGACCATCCCCGACGCGCGCCGCCGCGCGATTTGGTCGCCGGAGCTCTCTCCGGCGCCGACGCCGACGTGGCTTAGTGGCCCCCGCCCCTGGGGCGCTGACCCGTGGGCCCCTGGGGCCCGGCTGCCCTGTTGACTTTAGTCAACTGCTGACTGGGCAGGCCCCTGTCACTGACCAGCGGGCCCCTGGGCCCCAGCTTTGACCCGTTGACTTTGGTCGATGCTGACTGGGCCAATCCCAGCAGCTGACATGCGGGGCCCACCAATAAAACCTTTTAAAAAAATAAATAAAAATACTAATTAATCAGTTAGTTAAATTAGTTAGTTAAACTAATCCCTAAGCAGACACTCACTAGTAGGGCCCACAATCTAATTAAGTTTTTTTAGTTTAAATTAACCAAGTTAATTAGCTACAGAGGTTGACATGTGGGCCCCACATGTCAGGGTGACATGGTCAGCGCACAGTTGACAGCTGATGTCACACACACGACATGCTGACGTCACCATTACTGTTTTGGATAATTCGAATTTAATTTAATAAATAAATTCCAAAAATTCAAATAATCTTTGAAAATTCATATCTTTTAAATCGTAACTCGGATGAAAATGTTTTCTACATGAAAGTTGCTCAGAGCGACGAGACGAATCCGGATACGCAGCCCGTTCGTCCGCCACACCTCCCTAACCTATCGAACTCGCAACATTCCCCTCCGTTTCATCTGTCCAAAAATGCCTAACTCCGGGAAAACTTTCCGGATATTATCCCCCTTCGCCAGTATCGTGTAGCACTGCGTTAGAACACTCCTATCGCTGCGCTTTGCCATGTTATGTCTTGTTATGCACTTGCTTGCTATGTATTTACTGTTTCTTCCCCCTCTTCTCTCCGGTAGACCCCGAGACTGCCGGCGACCCCCAGTTCGACTACGGTGATGACGACCCTTCCTTCTTGCCAGAGCAACCAGGCAAGCCCCCCCTTGATCACCAGCCTATTCTTCTCTATACTGCTTGCATTAGAGTAGTGTAGCATGTTACTGCTTTCCGTTAATCCTATCCTTATGCATAGCCTGTCTTTGTTGCTATAGTTGATACCCTTACCTGCTATCCTACTGCTTAGTATAGGATGCTAGTGTTCCATCAGTGGCCCTACACTCTTGTCCGTCTGCCATGCTATACTACTGGGCCGTGATCACTTTGGGAGGTGATCACGGGTATATACTATATACATTATATACATGACACATGTGGAGACTAAAGTCGGGTCGGCTCGAGGAGTACCCGCAAGTGATTCTGATGAGGGGGCTGAAAGGACAAGTGGCTCCACCCCGGTAGAGGTGGGCCTGGGTTCCTGACGGCCCCCCGACTGTTACTTTATGGCGAAGCGACAGGGCAGGTTGAGACCGCCTAGATGAGAGGTGGGCCTGGCCCTGGTCGGCGTTCGCGGATGCTTAACACGCTTAACGAGTTCTTGGTATTTGATCTAAGTCTGGCCATTTGGTCTATACGCACTAACCATCTACGCGGGAGTAGTTATGGGTATCCCGACATCGTGGTATCAGCCGAAGCTCTTTTGACGTCAGCGACTGAGTGGCGCGCGCCGCATTGGACCGTAAGCTCGCGCTTGTATTAAGGGGGCTAGCTCTGCTTCCGGCCGCGTACGCAACGTGCAGGTGTGCATAGGGCGATGGGCCCAGACCCCTGCGCGCATAGGGTTAGACCGGCGTGCTGACCTCTCTGTTGAGCCTAGGTGGGGCTGCGACATGTTGATCTTACGAGGCCGGGCATGACCCAGAAAAGTGTGTCCGGCCAAATGGGATCGAGCGTGTTGGGTTATGTGGTGCACCCCTGCAGGGAAGTTTATCTATTCGAATAGCCGTGTCCCTCGGTAAAAGGACGACCCAGAGTTGTACCTTGACCTTATGACAACTAGAACTGGATACTAAATAAAATACACCCTTCCAAGTGCCAGATACAACCCGGTGATCGCTCTCTAACAGGGCGACGAGGAGGGGATCGCCGGGTAGGATTATGCTATGCGATGCTACTTGGAGGACTTCAATCTACTCTCTTCTACATGCTGCAAGATGGAGATGGCCAGAATCGTAGTCTTCGACAGGACTAGCTATCCCCCCTTATTCTGGCATTCTGCAGTTCAGTCCACTGATATGCCCCTTTACACATAGACCCATGCATATGTAGTGTAGCTCCTTGCGTGCGAGTACTTTGGATGAGTACTCACGGTTGCCTTTCTCCCTCTTTTCCCTTTTTCTATACCGGATTGTCTCAACCAGATGCTGGAGTCCAGGAGCTAGAGATCCCGAGGATGATGCTACATGGAGTTCGGCTTCGAGGAGTAGTTAGGAGGTCCCAGGCAGGAGGCCTTGCCTTTTCGATCGTTGCTACTTTTGTGCTAGCCTTCTTAAGGCAAACTTGTTTAACTTATGTCTGTACTCAGATATTATTGCTTCCGCTGACTCGTCTATGATCGAGCACTTGTATTCGAGCCCTCGAGGCCCCTGGCTTGTATTATGATGCTTGTATGACTTATTTATGTTTTAGAGTTGTGTTGTGATATCTTCCCGTGAGTCCCTGATCTTGATCGTACACATTTGCGTGCATGATTAGTGTACGGTCAAATCGGGGGCGTCACAAGTTGGTATCAGAGCCGACTGCCTGTAGGAACCCCCTCTCCACACTCCTTGGCCGAAGTCGAGTCTAGTCAGTGAAAACTGTTTTACTAACATGACTCTGTGGCTTACGGGCCCACGTCGCCATTGGGTGGTATTAGGATCTTTTACTCCTTGCCTATACTCTGGGACTCTGATCTCTCTTCTATTCGGGTTAAGTGAATTTTACTAAATCTAACATTAGGATCTCGTTATCACTTTCACCCGGAGAGCCCCTTATTACTGATGATCGTCTGCTGCACGTGAAGACCCTGAAGATACTTACCTCTCGACCATTTCGAGACTCTTCGTCATGTCCGTGATCTCATCCGGGACTCCGAACAAACTTCGGTCATCAAATCACATAACTCATATTACAAATCATCATCGAACGTTAAGCATGCGGACCCTACGGGTTCGAGAACTATGTAGACATGACCGAGACACATCTCCGGTCAATAACCAATAGCAAAACCTGGATGCTCATATTGGCTCCTACAGATTCTACGAAGATCTTTATCGGTCAAACCGCATAACAACATACGTTGTTCCCTTTGTCATCGGTATGTTACTTACCCAAGATTCGATCGTCGGTATCATCATACCTAGTTTAATCTCATTACCGGCAAGTCTCTTTACTCGTTCCATAATGCATAATCCCGCAACTAACTCATTAGTCACATTGCTTGCAAGGCTTATAGTGATGTGCATTACCGAGAGGGCCCAGAGATACCTCTCCGATACACGGAGTGACAAATCCTAATCTCGATCTATGCCAACCCAACAAACACCTTCAGAGACACCTGTAGAGTATCTTTATAATCACCCAGTAACATTGTGACGTTTGATAGCACACAAGGTGTTCCTCCGGTATTCGGGAGTTGCATAATCTCATAGTCAGAGGAACATGTATAAGTCATGAAAAAGCAATAGCAATAAAACTCAACGATCATAATGCTAAGCTAACGGATGGGTCTTGTCCATCACATCATTCTCTAATGATGTGATACCGTTCATCAAATGACAACACATGTCTATGGTCAGGAAACTTAACCATCTTTGATTAACGAGCTAGTCTAGTAGAGGCATACTAGGGACACTTTGTTTTGTCTATGTATTCACACATGTATCAAGTTTCCGGTTAATACAATTCTAACATGAATAATAAACATTTATTATGATATAAGGAAATTAAATAATAACTTTATTATGCCTCTAGGGCATATTTCCTTCAAGATACTCGTGTGCCTCTCTTCCTCGAAAACAAGCTGAATACGGGCCATTTTTACTGCCTGCTCAACTTCAGAGGGGTGCTTTAGGGTTTCGAGCATTTGATTTGGGACCCAATCATCCTACTAAAATACAGGATCTTCTTCTGGCTACTCTTCTGGGGTCGCCTCAACACTCAGAGATTTCATGGCCAAAAAAGGCTGGGTTGCGGTGGCTCCTTCCGCTTGCTGTGACCTTGTCCGGCCTTGGAAACGGTCCACCACATAGTGCTACAATGTCGGTCAGTTAAGTCAATTTGGGACAGGTTGCTGCTGGCTTCTCTCGCCTGCACCTCTCCGGATATTCAGTTCTTCGTGCTCAAGACAGTTGACCGGCTTTGCTTCAAAAGGAAATGGAATATCACCATTGCGGCATCTGTAGTTGCTTTGTGGCATGCTAGGAATGATCGCACTTTCAATAACAAATGCTGGACTCAGCCTCAGATCAGATTCTACGCTGCTAGTTGATCCGTTTGTGGGCCAACAGTGCTACGAAACAGAGAGATAAGGCGGACTTGTGGACGTGGGCCATGATGCTTGAAGCTTAGCCGCTACACATTTTTCTTGTATCACGTTCCCTGCCCTTTCTTTACCGTCTTTCTTTTAGGCTGCTTGCGGCCATGCACCTTGGTGCATTTAGCAAGACTCTGTAACCAGCTCCAGGCTTATGCCTGTTTTGAAATATAAAGTTGGTCCTGAGCCATCTTACCTTTTCCAAAAAAACATCTAGATATAAATTAGACAAGCTGTTCACGCAAAGGACAAGAGGTATCGTTTCGACCTTGCTGCAGCAACAGCCCGTAAACTCAGAGGGCCAGCTTTCTGACCCACGGACGTCGCATTGCACGTTGCAGCGGTGATACGGCCACCGCATATACCTGGCCATACCTCGGGCCGGGCCGGGCTTCGGGCCGGGCCTAGCCAAGCCCGACGCAAAAAAACCCAGGCCCGAGCACATGGTACCCAGCTTTGGTCACTTCGTATCATTCTCCTTTCATATGAGATTATTTGCACTGCTTATCGTTAAAATTGCAGAACGACGCCGGAGCAACCGTGCCGTGGCATGGGTCTCTGAGGGAAAATATCAGGTGCTACGGGAGCACCTAAGTTTAGGTGCTCCCGGAGCTCCTCAGCCGTTGGATCTATAATCTAACGGTCATCTAGGGATGCGCTGGATCTGGTTGTAATAACGGACTTCTAGGGGTGTTTTTTTGAATAAATGCGCGAGCTCTCTCCTTGGCCTCTGGATTTTAGATCCAACGGCTGAGAAGCTCCCGGAGCACCTAAGTTTAGGTGCTCCCGGAGCACCAGATATCTTCCCGGGTCTCTAATGGCGTCCATTGCAGGCCGGTCAGATTGATGTGCACCACACACCCAGCTACTGCGATAGTCATGATGTCATATAGTAGTAGGAGTACAACTTTTCATAGATGTGCACGCAACAGATGAGTGCATAAATTGTTTTTTTATAGGTAATAATGCGTGATGGTATAATAGACTTTTCTTAGCTTGCTACTACTGGCAGCCAGTTTATATTGCCCGTTCAGGTAAACTGCCGATTCACTTTCAGGGCGTCAATCACCGTCACTATGGCGACTCAACTCTTATTTTATACGCCCACATGACATGATACACAGGCAACATTTTACAAGATCATACACGGAGACTAACCCTTTTATTTAAGAAGAAGAAGATCTACTCAGAACTCTTCTCCCGGAAAAATAAATATAGGCGGCCATACAGGCTAAAATACTACTAACAGTCCAGATCAGCAAAGTGCAGAGCAGATGTGCAGAATCAGCTGATCACTGAGCCAGATTTTGAGCCAATGAGCAGGACTGTTCAGGTGTTGATACATGTGGGTGCACTAGGGAGGCAATAATTGAACGGCTCGAGGGAGCCTATAAGTTTTCTCACTGATCGTCATTTCCGCGCCAATGATGGGAGGTCATGTGGCAGTGGCACGTCGATAAGGACTCGGGGCCTTGTTAAGGAAAAAGGACCTGTCGCTATACATTATTATTCTAAGTAAAATATCAATAGTAAATAATCAGCTAAACAGCTCTAACATTACTTCTAGATTTTACACTATGGTTACACTGTAGCACCGTGACTTTGCTTCTCTAAGTTAGAAAATCCGGCTCCTGTAAACCCATGCCTAATTGGTCATCAAAGATCGCTTGTGGCTTGGTGTTTACGAATTACGACAGCAGGTAGAGTACGTAGTACGCATTATTTGCTCCGTCGCTTCCGAGTGTCTTGTTGTCCTCTACGCCGTCGCTTTCTGTCCATTTTAGTGATAGTTTAGGGTTGATCAACCTGTATTTATTTTTCTGGTTGATAGATCGGGACTGTTGTTTTGGATTCATGGCCACGAACGAAGAATCATGTGCATCCAGTGAAATTACGCCACGGAGAGCATCTTCTTTAGGAAAAAGGAAGCCATGAGGGTCTTAATCTACGACTTTAATTGTACTGTTACTTTACTAATAATGCACCAGTCGGCAATTGAACACCTCCGATGGACCAGTGGCGGAGCACGGCCGCACGGGCCGCAGGGCATCTTCGCCGCGGTCCCGTCGTCTGCGCCGACGCACATGAGTCGATAGGGGGCAAATTTGACAATTTTGACCTCGGGACAAAATCATTTCACAGAATGAACTGGGTGCGAAACTATTTCACTCCCCTGATCTTTTTGTGTAGCGCCCGCCACGCCGGCGCCACACCGTACTGTGCAGCGCCTAGCGCGGCGGCGTTGCACACCTGTCCACCGTGGCAGCCCTGGGCCCGCACCCAGCAGTGCGGCGCCTCCGAGCTAAGCGCCACACATGTAATGTGCAGCGCCTAGCGGCTAGGCGCTGCACTGTGACTTATCCAGCCACTTTGCTGGCCCCCCTCCCCCACCCCCCCCCACACACACACACCACACACTCTCCCACTCTCTCCCCGAGCTTTGGCCCCTCTCCCACTCTCTCCCCCTCTCAAATCCTCTCCCAAATCTTGCAAATTTGAAGAATTTGTCCGTGGATTTCGAAGTCAAACCCTCCCTCAAGGTAATATTCTCCGATCCCCTTGTTTTGATCCAAGTAAAGTTCTCCCATTGCTCATTTGTTGCTAGTTTGGGGAAACCCTAGTTTTGTTTGGATCTAGAGATTTGCATGGAGATGTGAGATGTTTGTTTGCCAATTTCTATGATTAGGCTTTGTTAGTATGCTAGGGTTATTCTTATGGGTGTTCTTATGTTGGTGCTAGAGTTAGGTTTAGGGCTAGGGTTATGGTTATGGTTATGGTTAGGGTTAGGGTTAAGGTTAGGGTTAGGGTTGTTGTTTGATATATATATTAGGGTTTGTATTCCGTGTTTATCCTTGGATTAGTACTCATGGAAGCAATGTTACCTTGTGTTCTTTGAATGCTTATAGGGATGGGAAGAACATGTGTGTTTGTTCATCATGGGGACAAAGACGCCTTTTTGAAAGGCAATATAGAACCGGACCCGGATGAGCTTGACATGGTGTTTGATAGTAGTCCTAGCTATGCGGAGCTCTTGCAACAAGTTAGGAAAGATTTGAATTGGATGGACCCTAGTGATATCATTGAGTTGGAGGGAAGGCATAATGTTGGTTTTGGAATGCACATCCGTTGGAAGACAATGCGTGTCAACTCGGAGCAACGTTGGGTTGCATACAAGGAGACGGTGGCCGAATCACTAGACAAGGCTCTTGAGTTATTTGCAACGAAGAAGGTTGATTCAAGTTTGCATTTGGACTTGAACCGGAACCCCTCCCCTTTGGTTGCTAGTAGCCCCCCACCCTTGAAGCGAGATGAAATTGTTGAACCTCTTTTGACCCAAGAAGTGAGGCCAACATTGAGCCCGTTTACAAACAACCAAGATGAAGCTTTGCAAGAGGACAATGATGAGTATGCGGACGATGACAATGAAGTTGATCTCCATGACAACAATGTGGGTGATCTCGACAAATATCATTTGCAAGAGACAATGGACCATTCCATCCCTTTTTCCCGTGCATATGCATCGGACTCGGATGACGATGGTCCCGATGAACAAGTTGATGCGGAGGGGTTCACGGTGAAGGAGGCCGAAGCTTTCGAGAAGGTATTTGGTCGGGATCATCGGACTACATTGTTCAAGAATGTTAGTCTCGCTGATGAAGCCGTGGTAGATGGTGGCCAATGTGTACCTCTTGGGGTTAGGCCAAGCTCTCACCGTGATTTGGTAGACGACAAGAACCGGATTGCTAAAGGTTCTAAGTTCGACACCTTGTTGGAATTGAAGATGTGGCTCGACAACTACTCGGTTACGCATTATCGTCCACACAAGGTGGTGAACTCGGACGTCAATGTGCGCTACACGGTTGCATGTGCATGTGAAGATGAAATATGTCCGTGGATTGTGCGTGCAAGACCATGGAAAGGAGGTCCAACTTGGCATGTAGTGAGTTATGTGCCAACTCACTTGTGTTTTTTTGTCATTCATACTGGGTCATTTTCAGCCACAGTTCAACATTTCGTATAATAAACATTAAGGTTCAAAAAGGGTTCACCAAAGACATCATTTCTTAGAAAGGACCATCACAATAAGTTCAAGTTTAACATAGAGCTACCACCACTCCAAGTTCAACGACATAACAAATTCCACATTACTAATAGCTACGACCACTCCAAGTTCAACGACATAACAAATTCCACATTACTAATAGCTACCACCACTCCAAGTTCAACGACATAACAAATTCCACTCTAAGTTCAACATTATAAATAAAGGACGATGACTGGTGCTTTCCGCGCTTGCTGGCTCCTCCCCCCCTCTTGACGCTTATCTTCTTCACCTTCCTAGGAAGAGGAACCCGCTCCGGCTCCGGCTCCGGTTCCTCCACGTCATCTACATAGTCATCCAAATAGTCATCCAAAGCCGCCATCCGCGAGGTGCCGACCGTCCTTTTGCCTCTTTGGCCTCTTTGGGTGAAGTCTTCAGGTGTGTACTTGTTGATTCCCTTCCTAGGCTTCAACTCGTATGCAGACCGAGCCTGGTACGTCCCCATGGTCATATCATCAGCAACCTATGCATCAACAGAAGATATGGAAAGACCGTGTGTGAGGATATAGTTAGCAATGCATCAACAAATGGATATATATCGTCATGCCATACCTCTTGGGTGACCACACCCACATCCTCATCCTCGAAAGGTTCACCATGGCCCTGCCCCGAAGCGGGATCTGATGGTGTCGCCGACCTAGACCGTTCTGGTGATACATACTCGGGGTCACGACAACCGAAAAGGTTTGATAGCCGCCTTAACTTTTGGCCCTGGCGCTGCAACATGTACAAGTGAATGAGACATGGAACGTAGCAACATATGTTAAGTGCTAGTTTGAAGGAGATGTGAACCTTAATGAATGCTCGAAGTGCACCTTCCCCATCGCTTTTGCCAGCCGGGGTTGTTTCCAGAATAGTCTCGGTCTCATCAGCTGCTTTCTTGATCTGGGCACGCTATGAACAGAAACGGTATCAAAGTGTTAGGCAAGCGAAGATGTGAATAGTGCGAATGGAAAAGCAAAAAGGGCTAACCACAAAGTTCATCATTGGAGCTGAATGGATCACTGAGTTGCCTTTCCTGACTAATGCGTTGTACTGGTGCTGGGCTACCTCATCAAAAATGGTGGGTTCTTCCAGAATCTCCTCAGCATACGCCGGCTTGCATACCTCCACGCGGGTACTTGCAAGAAACCATGTGAGATAGTTGTTGAACGCGATCGGGCAGTGCTCACGAAGCTGGGCTCGTTTTCCAGCCCTTGCTTGCTCCACACTAAGAGCGAACTGCACGACATACTTCCTGTGATGGTTGGCCCAATCCTTGATCTTCCGCTGCTTTTTCCTATCCAACCTGCAAGTTAGAAACAGAATATTAGTATCATCGAAACCGTCGAGAAGCTGCTAAGTGCTCAAGGTTAATTATATCTTACGCGTGTAGCAACTTGTCCGTGTCCTCCCACTCCGGCGGGTGTGGCTGGAACAAACCAAACTGGCGGAACACCCAATGTGGCAGGTGAAGCTCAACCGCCCAGTTGCATATCAGTGGGCACCGCATATGCATAGGGTTACCAAAACTCTCTCATTTTCCATACGGCTCCCATTCCACCTGCAAAATGGGATTGAATGCAAAATTGATATCGAGTTACGATACAAGCATGATAATCACTTATGCAATGTCGGTTCACCTGCTCAGGCGTGATCGCGTCCAGCTCGCTCTTGTACAACTTGTACATTACCGAGGGATCATCCGTCGTCTCATTTAACACGTCCCACTTGTAAGCCCAAGTGGGGAGCCATAGTGGGTCGTCTTTGTCGTCCCAATCCTCGTACTTCACGGTCTTCGGTCGTCCAACCGGCAAACGCTCCCAGCTCCATATGAAAAGTGCGAGCAGACAACCACCAATACCTCCAGTGTGCCTACAACAGGCTTCGTCCAACTGCACATAAAAGAGAACATGGTCAAATTTGCCGCAAGAGCGCATTGATAATGTATCAATGAAGTGAAAAGGAAACAACTTCATACATGTCGATACAAGTAAGCCAGTGTCGCCGAACCCCAACTCCATTTGCTATCGAAGACGGTCAACGCCTTCAGCCACATCCATGGAGCATTCTTGCCTGTGCCATCAGCAAACATAGTCCTGGATATCACGTACCACATATAGACACGAGCATATGTCTTCACCATGTCCTCATTAGCATCCTCAGGGCAATTACTGAAGTTCGATGATATCCACGTGAAAGTAGCGCCGGCTGCGACTCTTTCCTTCTTCTTATCTTCTGCTTCTGGTTCCCGAGGCTCCGGAGGAACCATACCGATAAGGGCATGCATCTGCGCGCGCCACCCATCAGAATCGGTGTTCATACATAAAGGATTCCCATCGATAGGAAGACCGGTGATCATAGCAATATCCTGGAGCGTCACGGTCATCTCCCCGGTCCGAAGATGGAAAGTGTGTGTCTCCGGCCTCCAATGATCAATAAGCGCGGTGAGTGCTACAGCATTGTTGGGTGGCGTCGACCGGCGGACCAACTGAATGAAAGGGAGAAGTCCTGCCTCCCTTACATACGGTGTGTACCGCTCATCATAGCGCATCCATCCAAGGGTGACCCCGTGAGACCGAAGCTTCAGAGGTGCAAGCTCCTACAAACAAACAAATCATAACATTACATATGGGGCATTTGTGTTTGAAAAAAATACGAAATTCATAACACCGGCCACTTTCAGTATTACCCGCTGCTCCACCGACATAGCGTACGACCGGTGTTGTTTGTCCCAATGATCATCGAGAAGCCAAACCATCCTAACAATTTCAACAAAGCATTCTTGTCAACACGATTATCTTTTCAATTCAAAAAAACTAAAGTAGGCCTACTACATGCAAGATTCAAAGCATATGTATCCAAAGCATTTTTCTCAATACGAGTATAATTTCAGTACAAATAAACTAAACTAGGCCTACTTCATACAAATAACTTTTCCATAGAAATAACATGTCAATCTATGTATCCAACCATATCTTTTCAATAAAATAAAATAAACTAGGGTTCCACAAATCAAACAAACAAGGGTTGTAATACATGCAAAATTCTAATACATGCAAGATTCAAATCTAATCAAATCAAACAAGGATTCCCAAATCTTCAAAATACCATATTTTGTATGGATAGAAAGAAGGGGATCGGAGGAGAGTACCTTCTAGGATGGATTGGTGAAGAAATGCACGGACCAAATCGTCGGATCTGAAGGATTTGGGAGAGGGGATTGAGAGGGGGAGAGGAGGAAGCCGCCGGCGCACCTGTTCTGTAACTCCTCCTGGAACGAATGGGTGGGGTGGGGGGAGGGGGAGCGGGCGGCTGGCATCTAAGTCACAGTGCAGCGCCTAAGGGCTAGGCGCTGCACATTACATGTGTGGCGCCTACCTCGTAGGCGCTGCACTGCCTGGTCCGGGGCCAGGGCTGCCACGGTGAACTGGAGTGCAACGCTCCCGAACTAGGCGCTGCACCGTTGGGTGTGGCGCCGGCATGGCGGGCGCTGCACATAAAGTTAGGGGAGTGAAATAGTTTCACGGGCAGTTCATTCTGTGAATTGATTTCGTCCCGAGGTCAAAATTGTCAAATTTGCCTTGATACGGCGCCGGTGGTACCAAGCAGCGGCACGTACTCGCATATGATTCGTGGGATTCTGGGGCCTTGTCTTCTAGGAGTAGGTATGACCACCTACACTACGTTATCATGCATGCATGCACAGTTCATTCATGATTCGTGGGTGGCGAGATCAGATCACGTAGGCAGCCTATAGCCGAGGCGCACACGGCACAGGTGATCGGTACGCGCACTGATTACTCCGAGCCAACGACCAGCCACGGCCGTTAGGTGCCGGAGAAGAACGGAAAATGCTCTGAAACTGCTTGCACGATTGAGCAGTCGCGGTTGCAGTTGAGGAACCGAACGTCCTTCCTCTTCTTGCGCAGGGTTGACAAGGTAAAAGACTCATCCATCCATGCCGTCGGTGCGTGCGCAACTTCTCTGACGACGACAATTTTGTTGTGCGCTCGCAAGAACTTTCTTCCATCATACACTACTCCTTGCGCCAGAGTTATGGATACAGGTCGCCGACCACAAGAGTTCACCACACGTCCTGCTTACGCACTGCGCCAAACAGGAAAACAGTTCGGCGCTGAAACATCAAAATCTCGACAACCTGCGCCGCCGTCCGCCGGCAGCCCGCGGCGGTAGCTCATCACGCTGCCGGAGGCAGCCCAGCAGCCCCCTGTGGATCTCGCTCTCCTACCACGGCCGTTGCCAAGGATGGGTTCTGTGCAAGTGTTCGGTCCAGGTTCATTGTACTTCTCCGTCCCGCCCGGCCGTTCTCGCGGGAGGCGAGGTTCATGCCGCCGGTAGATGCGCTCGTGCGCACGCCCTGTGAGTTGTTGACGATAGCGATTGTTGCCTCGAGTTGCCAAGATTTCTTCCCTCCCACCATATCGTACAGAGCAGGTCCGCCGACCAGTTCGCAGTCACCACCACACTTGCGGTGGCGTGGCATGCCGCTTTAACACGACCCAAAGAAAAGAAAAACCAAACGAATTCGCCATTGGAAGTTTGAAACAAGAAATCTCCGCGCCCGCCCGCGGCGGCGGCATGCCGGCACCGGGACGGCACGGCACGGCGAAGCGACATAACATTCTTGGCCCGGCTCACACTCGGCAGCTTTTTCACACTGCCTGAGGCTTCACGGCCGGCTCGAGCCAGTCGCTCCAGAACGCCGCGGCCTCCGCGCCGTGGCCCTTGACGACCTCCACCACCGACACCGCGTCGGCGATCCGGAACACGGTCACCTTGGCGACAATGCCGCCGGCCTCCGCCTCCACGTACACCGGCCCGGCGCGGCCCTTCCCTTCCCTCCTCACGCGGTGCCCCTGCTTCTTCCCGGCGTCCTCGACCCGGGCCAGCACGGCCGCGGCGGGCTCGCCCACGAACACCCGCTCCGTGCCCGGCCCGGCGCCGAACAGCCCGGAGAGGTCCGAGCCGGGCGAGAAGGCCAGGATGTCGAACGCGGTCATGTCCCGCGCCATGTCCTCCTTGAACTCCGTCTTGAACCACGCCTCCTCCTCGTGCCCGCGCATCAGCTCCTCCAGCTCGCCGTCACCGCTCGCGCCGTGGCGGAACCAGGGGTGCTCCATGATGCCGTCCGTGTCGATGCGCGTCGACGGGTTGGGGTCGAGGATGCGGCGCAGCAGGTGGCGGAGCGCCGGCGAGAACCAGTTCGGGCACCGGAACCGGCCGGCGTAGATCTTGCGGTACATGTTGATGAGGCTGGCGTCGTTGAAGGGGAGGTAGCCGGCGGCGAGCACGAAGAGCACCACGCCGCAGGACCAGATGTCGACCTTGGCCGGGTGGTACCCCTGCTTCGAGAGGATCTCCGGCGCGACGTAGGCCGGGGTGCCGCAGAGGGTGTGGTGGAGGCTCTCGTCCGTGATGGCGCCGAGGCCGAAGTCGGCGACCTTGAGGTCGCCGTCGCCGTCGAGGAGCAAATTCTCCGGCTTGATGTCGCGGTGGTAGACGCCGCGGGAGTGGAAGTACCGGACGGCCGACACGAGCTGGCGGAAGTAATGCCGCGCGAGGTCCTCCGTCATGCGGCCGTCGGAGTCGACGAGCGAGAACAGCTCGCCGCCGGCGGCGAGGTCGAGGACAAAGTGGACCTTCTTGCGCGTGCCGAGAATCTCGTGGAGCCTCACGACGTGGCGGTGGCGCAGGCGGCTGAGGATGGCCGCCTCCCGCTCGATGGCGGCGGACCCGGCGGAGCCCTCCCCCTCGCGCGCGCCGGCCCGCGGGTTGGGGAACGACTTGATGGCCACGTCCCGGCCCGTGAGGATGTCCCTGGCCCGGTACACCTTGGCGGACGCGCCGCGGCCGAGGAGCCCGCCCAGCTCGTACCTCCCCAGCAGGAGCTTCGGGGCGGCGAGGGGTTGGGACTCGTCGCCCGGCGCCGCGGCGGATGGGACGGCGCTGGAGGCGGACGGCATCGTGGCGGCGGGGTATGCTGTGTGGCCGCCGTCGCCCTGCGCGGTCGTGACTGTGGGGTAGTAATTTTCTCCGGCTGTATCGGCGGCCGCAAAAGAGATTGGAGATCGCTCGCTCCCGTGTTCTGGCCGGAGAGTTCTCTCGGGGCTTGGGATTCTGTCTCTGGTTTCTGGGTTGAAGACGATCTGGGGCGCCACGGGGGAGCTATTTATGCGGGGCTGCGGGGGAGATTCGTGAGCCCACGGCCAGTATGACCGGTGGGACCCGCGTGTTGTGGTGTTAACTGCTGCCGCTGTGGCAGCAGCCGGGAAGTTTCTTGCTAACACGACGCGCTGCTCATTAATTATGGTTCCGATTCTCTTATTATTTTCAGAGATTTTATATATTTAAACGAATTATTGATTTATTGTTGCATGCATGGTACGGTTTGGACGTACGGTGCAACGACGGATTCCGTGTGCTGTTGCTGTTGCTGTTTGGAGTGAATGGCGAGGAGTTTTGGACGGTCAGGTTTTAGTGGTTGGGGAGGATGGTACAGTCAGGGCTTTGAAGAGGGCTGGGTTGAAGGGGGAGTGAGATGATTGTGTTTGGGTTTGATGAATGTTCTCACTCGTGAGGTAGTGGTGCATGTTTGTGGATGAATGAGAATTTAGATCTTTGCAGATCACGGTCGAGTTTTTAACTCCGCGGTTTCTTTGAGATTGATTCTCCCATGAGTAAGGTGGGAATGGCGCTGACACAGGTCGGGGAGCGACGTCGGAGGCTGTAATGTACCGAGGGTCCGAGGCGGAGGTGGTGACACCGCAGAATCACATCTTCGGGAAATAGGAGAAGGAAGGTTCGTGCATCGATGGTCAGAGTTTAGGATGAAGCCCGTGCATCAATCAAAGAAATGAGATCTTTGTATATCACAGTCGAATTTTTAACGATGCGATCTCTTTGAGATTCTCTCTCAAGTAAGGAGGAAACTGCGAGAATGTGGGCCAGCACCGAAGTCGGAGGCTAGAATTGGTCGAGATGGAGGTGATGACAATGCGGAATTGCATCGATGGGGGATAGGAGACGGGAGGTCCATGCATCGGGAGTTAAGAGTTTAGGGTGACGTACCAGCCCCAAAGACTGAATATCACGCCCCCTAGTCTTAGAGTGGTGGTCAGAGTCTGTGACAGTAGTGGCGACGATGGCGGTTTGGTGAAAGCGGAGCGGCGAGACGACGTGGTAGCGACGACGATTTAATGATAGTGCTGAAAAAGCTATTACCTTCGTCCCAAATTACTTGTCTTATATTTATCTGGATACGGTATCTAGACACGTAAACAATTTTACTAATTAGCTTTGTCTAGATACTGATGTATCTGGACTCAGATGTATCTATACACGAAGATATGGATGCATCTGGACTCTCAGATGTATCTAGACACGAACATATGGATGTATGTCGTATCTTGGTGTCTAGATACATCCATGCCGTATCTTCGAGTCTAGGTACATTCGTATCCACACAAACTTAAGACAACTAGTTCGGGACGGATGGAGCATGTTTTAAAAGAGAAACTATGTTCAAGGTACCTCTGTATTTTTATAAATAATGATGGTGCCTTTCCCAAAGTGTAAATAATGGTGGCACCAGCAGCAGCTAAAACGGGCCATGTTTCGTGTTGCTGGAACAACCACAACACCATACCAAACAAGGCAGGAAAAAATCATTTAAATGGAGCCTTTTATCTGGTGCCGAAAATACCTACTTTCCAGCTTTAATCTTCGTTGGCACACCACATTTTCGCAACAAACAACCAGTATATCTTGTATACACAATAAATAAAGGAAAACAACAAGTGCATATCTCAAAGTACATCCATCCGAATATGACGTTCAAAAAAGAATATACTAATCGCATTGCAAAAATGCTGGGACTACGGGGGCAAACGGAGGCCACAGGCCTACTGCGACGCACAGATTCGTCGGATGCATCCGCGTCGCAGAGCACAAGACACGGATATTGGACGGAGATTTCTTCTGCTCCGCTCCGTATCTTTCATTCTTTCCCTGTCTTTGCTTCAAGCAAAGCTCTCTGGATGGATATCTCGCGCTGACCGCGAAATACACTCCACGCATTGCCGCGGCGCTGCACCAGCACATGCGCCTCTCGAAGACGTGTTTGCGCCTTGCGCCACGCGTCGCGTACACGGAGCAGGCATCTCCATCGCTGCGTGTCTGTGGCTTGAACATTTTTTTTCTGTTTTTTTGAGATTTCGTCGTGGCCGTGACGGTCCAGCAAGAGCAACAAAAGTTTGTGCGGTTATTTCCGGCTCGGAGCCGAACGAAACAGGGACGGGCAGTCGACCGAGACAGGTTTGTCCGCGAAAGTTACCGGAAAACGGGCGCTGCGTCGTCCAGACCACGTGGTACGCGTTGGGTCAATTGTGCACCGCTCCAGTTGGGGCTTACTTATTTAAGCTGCCTTTGTTTGATCACTGTAGTAGGTCACAGTTGTAGCTGGTAAGAATTTGAATTAATTCCTTGAAAAAAAATGGAACTGTGGTTGTCCTTGACAGCCGATAAGTAGTAGTAGTTGTTCTTGTTACGCTGCTGGCGACCGGTTGCACTGCACTGCAGAGATATAGTATACGAAAATGCGTATGTGCGGGGCTAGGTCCGGCGGCGCGAGCGTGAGCGTGCACCGCAGACATAACTCATACGTAGTATATGTATGGTTATTTTCGGAGAGTTTCGAACGACTTGTTGTTGCATGGTACGGTACGGTCTAGAGGGATCACGTACGGTACAACGACCGCTACCGTGTGCTGTTGCTGTTCGGACTGAATGGCGAGGTGTTTTGGACGGTCGAGCAAGCGGTGGACAAGGAAGGTACAGCCAGGTCTAAGCTTGAAAGGATAGTGAGCTGCTCGTGTTTGGGTTTGATACATGCTCTCACTCGTGCGTTAGTGGTGCAGGTTGTTTTGGATGAAGGAGAATTTAGATCATCACGGATCATGGTCGAGTTTTTAACTCCGCGATTTCTTTGAGATTCTTCCATGAGTAAAGTGGGAATAGTGACAACACAGGTCAACAGCGATGTACCGATGGTCCGAGGCGGAGGTGGTGACACCGCTGAATCGCGTCCATGACGAATAGGAGAAGGAAGGTTCGTGCATTGATGGTCGGAGTCTAGGGTGAAGCCCGTGCATCAATCAGAGAAATGATATCTTTGCAGATCACAGTCGAGTTTTCAACGGTGCAATCTGTTTGAGATTCTCTCTCAAATAGGAGCAAGGAGGAAATGGTGACAACTTGGGGCGGCATCAAAGTCGGAGGCTAGAATGGGTTGATATAGAGGCGATGACAATGCGGAATTGCATTGATGATGTGCACGAGATGGGAGGTTCATGCATCAACGGCTAAGAGTTTAGGGCGAGGCACCAGACCCGAAGAGTGGATATCGTGCCACCCTAGGGTTAGAGTGGTGATCAGGGTCCGTAGCAGTACTAGCGATGGTGGTGGGTTGGTCACAGGGGCGGAGCCAGGCCAGTAGCAGGCCCCGGGCCGCATTGAACAATCGTTACTGGATTTGGGCCTCACGTCCTTAGTAATGCTCCAGTCACCAAAGGACTAGGGCCTCATGCCCCGGGCCTAGGCCCTGGGGGCCTGGGGCCTGTCTCCGCCCTTGGTTGGTCAAACAATTTCACGAATTAGGTTGGCTAGAGAAAATAAATGGTTGCACGGAAAAGAAACATGGTGATTCCCTCCATCCCAAATTACTTCTCGCCCAAATGGATGTATCTAGTCTAGATACATCTGTTTGAGCGACAGTAATATGGATCGAAGGGAGTATAAGTAATTTGTGACAAAGCCTGTACTAAATCTAGTGATAGTGCTGAAAAAGCTATGTTTCAAAAAGAGAAAATACAGCTGCTATATGGGGCTTAGTATTATAAATAATACTTGTACCTTTCCCAAAGTGTAACTAATGGTGGTACTACAGCTGCTAAATGGGGCCATGTTTTCGTTTAGCTTTTTTCTTTTTCTTTTGAGGGGAACAGTTTTCGTGTAGTTAGAACAACCCCAACAGCATACATACCAAACAAATGAAGCATTTTATTTGGTGCTGGAAATACCTACTTTCCAACTTTAATCTTCGTTGGCACACCACATTTTCGCAACGAACAACCAGTATATCTTCTACACAATAAATGAAGGAAAACAACAAGTGCATATCTCAAAGTACATCCATCCGAATATGACGTTCAAATGGAAAACACTAATCGCGTTGCAGATATGCCCGTACGGCCAAGCGGAGCGGAGGCCACAGCCATAGGCCATAGCTGCTGCTGCGACGCACAGATTCGTCCGATATCTCCGCGTCGCAGAGCACATGGCACGGATGTGGCGAGACGCGGCGCGAGCAATCACGTCGTCGCTCGCTTCCGCCGAAAGATTTCTTCTGCACTCCGCTCCGTATCTTTCCCTGTCTTGGCTCTCTGGATATCGCGCACTGGCCGCGAAATCCACTCCACACGCAGTACACACCTCTAGGAGTACTAGCTTGTGTTTTGCACTTTGCGCCACGCGTCGCGTACACGGAGGCATCGCTTTCGTTTCGTGTTTGTGGCTTCAACGTTTTGCTTTTGCAAATTTCGCCGAGGCCGTGCCGGTCCAGCAACCGTAACAAAACTTTGTTCGGTTATTATTTCCGCTCCATTCGCAAAAAAAATAAAAAAAATTTAAAATCCGCTCCGGGCCAGACGAAACAGGGATGGGCGACCGTGACAGGTTTGTCCGCGCAAGTTACCGGAAAACGGGCGCTGCGTTGTCCCGATGCCAGACCACGTGGTACGCGTTGGGTCAATTGTGTATATACCCTCCAACAATTGGGGAAAGACTTTGGACGTTTTACTACTCCGGTCTAGCTCGGGTTTCGTCAAATCAGACGGGCTTACTTATTTTAGCTGCCTTTGTTTGATCACTGTAGAGTAGGTTACAGTTGTTGTTGGTAAAAATTGAATTAATAACTCGTTAAAAAAAGGTAGGTGTATATGGGAGCGCTGTACAACAGCAAAAGCGCTGTCGTTCCCGCACCAGGCGGCGATCTTTTTCTTTTAAAAACTTTCAAACTATTCATATTCAATCATGACAGTAAGCACTGAAGCAATCGTTCCCTGCACCTAGTGTACTAGGGTTTCCACTACCTCCAGTCGGCATCGTTGTGCGTCTATCTCGTCTTCTGTGGTCTTAGGACCATGAAGGCGCGATGGATTCCGGCCCTTGCCGGTAGGAGGGCTTCGTTTTTTGATTTTTTTTCCAGTTTCGTTAGGGTTGGTGTCTTGCTGAGAGATGCGAGGCGGTGGTGGCATTGTGTAGATGAAATAAGGTCCTTTCCGCCTCCCCATTCCGGTGTTGTTCCTAGCATCATTGAGGGGTGTGTGAAGGTTTGTATCCAGCGGATCTCGTGGGATTCGGTTACCGTTTGTTTTCGGTGGATCCACGTGGATCTGGTCTTCGTTCATTTGTCCTCATGTGTCTACAGGTTATCCTTCTGATCTACGCTTCTCTTCATCGGCGGCGGTTTACTGTTATGGTGTGTTGGACCTATGGAGCCTTAGCACGACGACTTCCCGACTGTCTACTAAAACAAGGTTTGCCTGGCTCGGGTGAAGGAGGGCGATGAAGGCGGCGCGCCTTTTGCTCGCTCCAGTGCTTGTAGTCGTCGTTAGGTGGTCTACGAATCTGGATGTATTTTTTTATTTCGGGTGTTCTTTGTATTACCTTGACAGATAACGAAAAGATCGAAAGTTTTTCTCGCAAAAGAAAAAAAAAGGTAGGAGTAGTTGTCCTTGATAGCTGATGCATAACTAGACACGTAGTAGTAGTTGTTACGCTACAGGCGACCGGTTGCACGAATATTCGTACATGCTGGGCTAGCTCCGGCGGCATGAGCGTGAGCGTGCACTCCAGATAGATACTATTGCATGACTATTTTCAGAGAGTTTTGAACGAGTTATTGTTGCATGGTGCGGTTTAGAGAGGATCACGTATGGTACAACGACTGCTACCGTGTGCTGTTGCTGTTTCGATTGAATGGCAAGGAGTTTTGGACGGTCGGGTTTTAGTGGTGGAGAAGGAAGGTACAGTCAAGTCTGAGTTTTGAAGAGGACTGGCTAGAAGGGGAGAGTGAGCTGATTGTGTTTGGGTTTGATGCATATTCTCACTTGTGAAGCAGTAGTATCGCATGTTGTTGTCGGCGAAGAAGAATTTAGATTTTGATCGCGGTCGAGTTTTTAACTCCGTGATTTCTTTGAGATTATTCCCTGAGTAAGTTGGGAATGGCGACGACATGGGTCGGCAGCGACGTCGGAGGCTGGAATGTACAGAGGCGGAGGTGGTGACACCGCAGGAGAAGGAAGGTTCGTGCATCGATGGTCAGGGTTTAGGGCGTGGCTTGTGCATCAATCAGAGGAATGAGATCTTTGCAGATCACATTCGAGTTTTCAACAGTGTGATCTCTTTGAGATTCCATCTCACGTAAGGAGAAAGACAACGTGGGGCGACACTAAAGTCGGAGACTAGAATGAGTCGAGAGGGGGGTGACGACAATGCTAAATGACATTGATGGCGGTATGAAAAGGGAGGTCCATGCACGGACAATTAAGAGTTTAGGGTGCGGCACCGCCCCGAAGAGTGGATATCGTGTCCCCTAGGGGTTAGAGTGGTGATTAGGGACCGTGATAGTATTGACGACGGTCGTGGTTTGGTCAGGGCTGAGTGACGAAAAGACGTGCTTGCAACGACGATTGCAAGTAGTGAAGACGAACAATTTCATCAATTAGGTTGGTCCGAGAAAAGCTGTGTTTTGAAAGAGAGACATACAACTATGTTCAAGGTACCTCTGTGTTATAAATAATGCTTGTACATTTTCCAAAGTTTAAATAATGTTGCTACTAGCAGCTGCTAAAACGGGCCGTGTTTTCGTGCAGCTAGAACAACCACAACAACATACCAAACAAGCGAGAAAAAACATTTGAATGTGGACTTTCCGAAAATACTACCACTTTACAGCTTAAATCTTGGGTGCACGCCGAATTTCAGCAATAAACAACGATATCTACACAATAAAGGAAGCCAACAACTATATCTCAAAGTACTACATCCATCCGAATATGACGTTCAAAAAGAATATACTAATTGCGTTGCAGATGGATGCTGGTGGAGTGGTGGTACTACGGGCAAACGGAGGCCACGGCCCTACTGCGACGCACAGATTCGTCGTCGATAGAATTCGTGGCCGAGACGGGACGCGAGCATCACGTCGTCGCGTACATCCGAAAATTGCTCGCTCTCCCGTTCGCTTCCGGCGAAAGATTTCTGCTGCTCCGCTCCGTATCTTTCCCTGCCTCGCTTTACGCAAAGTTTTCGGATATCGCACTGGCCGCGAAATCTGCCACGCATTTTGCCACAATAATGCAGCGTTGGTACCACAGTCCTCTTGGGATCGAGTTTGCACCACGCGTCACGTACCTAAAAGCTTTTCTTTAGTTCTTCCGTAGCAGTATTTGTGGCTTGGGGCATTTTCGTTTCATTTTCAGCTGCCGGTCCTGCAAGAGAAACCAAAGTTTGTGCGCTCCGAGCCGAATGAAACAGGGACGGGCAATCGACCGTGACAGGTCTGTCCGCCCAAGTTACCGGAAAACGGGCACTGCCTTGTCCAGATGTCAGAAACACGTGGTACGCGTTGGGTCAATTGTGTATATACCCCTCCAACTGGGGAAAGACTTGGACGTTTTACTACTCCGGCCTAGCTGGGGTTTCGTCAAATCAGACGGGCTTACTTATTTTAGCTGCCATTGTTTGATCACTAATTCACCACAGTAGGCAACTATTGGGTTACAGTTGTTGCTGGCAAGTATTGGACGTGCTTATTGAAACTGTATGGTTTTTTTTCGAAAAGGGGGCTTCCCGGTCTCTGTATCAGATTAAAAATGTACGTAGCTGTATTTGAGAAAAAAATGTACATAGCTGTTCTTGCCAGTTCGATGCATAGCTAGCTAGACAGCGGGTTACACTTGTTGTCAGTGAGAATTGAACAGGCTTATTAACTCTTAAAATGATAGTACTACAACAGCAGTTGTTGCTGCTGGCGACAGGATGCACTGCACTGCACTGCAGGAGAGAGATACGTACGAAAATGCGTACGCGCACGGCCAGGTCTGGCGGCCGCCTCCCCGCACGCACGTCTTGCCATGTGCAGGGACCAATCTATGTACTGGGTTGTGGGGGCGAATGCCCCCACTCGTTTTTTGGGCCCTTTTATACCAGGCCCAGTATGTCCAATGTTGCCCCCGCTCAGCTCAAGGTGTTTGCCCCCTCTACTCTTAGTTTTCTGTCATATATTTCAAGCCCACGTCCATGTATAGGAAATAATAGCTAGCCCAGCAGCCCATCTAAATAGAATACAAGCAGGCTGCTGCCCAATTCGCTGGAAACGCACATCGCCTTCGGGAAATCAGGAGATCACGAGTTCGCCGCCTGCCGCCTTGACTGATTGACGCATCGAAGCCGCCGACGCTTGCAGTCCACGGCTGTACGCGGCACCTACACTACACGACGCCACTCCGGCGGCCATCCTCGATTCGCAGTTTCGCACGGTGCACGTCGTTCGGGTCCGGCCGTTCTGCACCGGCAGGAAAGAATCTGTGGACGCTGTCGCGCTGATCAATCAAGGTAAGCCCTAGGTTCAGTTTTCTTGGCCTTTTCCTTCTAATTTCTATATCTTTATTTTGTTCAGTAGTAAATGTATCAAATATCCCGTGTACATATATAGATTGTAAATTTGTAATGTATGAATTGATAATTACGTAACAAGATGGGTGATGATTATTTTAGCAATAGCCTTAGTTGCTTCGTAGAAAAGGAAATGCTAGATAATATTACTAATGAGGTGATAGTTAAACGCTTTCATGCGAAAAGCCGACGTGGGATGAAACGGAAGGAGGTAATGTTCTCAAGCTTATTTTATTTATTTATCAGTATTTACATTCTCTCATATTTAAAGATGTTTCTTTTTCATGCAGCTTGAAGCTTAGAAATTTGGGGCGTATGAATAAAAAGGAACGACATATTGATTTCTCAAGTTTTTGTGCCTTAAGTGGTTAGTTTACATTTACTTTGGGAATGAACTTTTCATAAGTATATTCATGAAATATATGACTTTGCTTCTTACACACTATATATGTGCTTGTGTGGTTGGGGTTTTAAGTGATCTAGCCATTAGTTCGTATATAGTTCTCTGGAAAAAAAATTATACTACATCTTTGCCCCCTCTCGCATTTCATCCCGGCTCCGCCCCTGGCCATGTGCCGACTCTCTTTGCAGTACAGACACGGCAAGCTTGTAGAATCAAGGCTAGTGAATATACTCCCGGTGTACTTCAAATGTGGAAATTCGCTAGAATTGACTATTTCCCAGGGGACTAAAAAAAGGTTATTTTAAGTCAACAATTGTAGCTGTGATCTTTTCAACCTATTGTACTTGCATGAATCTCAGTGATAAGTTTCAACGGCTCCTGGGACGGAACTAAAAAATACTAGTTATTTATCTTTCGCCTAAAAAGTACTACATAAACCGAGAGGGAAAATAACTAAGGCTACTATAGTGGGGAGCATCATATACTAGTATCATGCATATGAAACTAAAGCTGGTCATAGTGGGGAGTATCATATACTAGTATCATGCATATGATACTAGTGTATGATACTACATCCATAGTGCATAGTATCATATGTGGTCTCATTTATTGACATGCATGACACATAATAGCATAACATTTATTATGTTACGGTATCTATCTATGTTACTATAGTCATCTCTATCTTATTTAATTGCGTGCCACATAAGCATGTTTACGAGTCCCAAGTGCATGATACTACTTATGTTACTCCCACTATGGCCAGCCTAATGTATGACACTACCTCCATAGTCCATAGTATCATAAAGTAGTACTATCATAGATGATCATATTTATTGCCATGCATGACACACAAAGTAGCATATCATTTAACATGATACGGTATCTACCTCTCTTACTCTAACCCTCTTTTTCTTCTTTAATTCTTTGCCACATCAGCATGTTTGCTATTTCCGAGTGCATGATACCGGTTATGATACCACCACTATGACCAGCCTAAGTGTTCCAAATGGTCATAATGTTTTTTTATTCTTGTTAAAAGTTTAGGGTATCCTTAATTCACATGATTTCTAAAACGCATGAATAGAGGAAAACACAATGATAGGGTGACATGACATGTTGAATGCTATACATGATTGTATGAGTGTTTGGTTGTGCATAGGAAACACAGAAATCCTCACATGAGGTTTGAGTGGATGAACATTCTCTTTGAAATCTTGTACAAATGAATTATATAAAGAAAACTAATATCTTGTGAATCAAACAAGCCATGAAGGAAAAATCCCTAAGGATCATAATCCTTTTAAAATTCCTTGGAAATCATTTGCATCAAGAGCCCGTTATCAGTTATGTGGTATATGTGTTATTTCATCGATTCATGAGCTTGATGTAATAGTTGTGCGGACAATGTGACATGCCATGCAGCAATTTGAGGTACTAGTTTGAATGAACATATTTGTAAAGTAAAATAATCCAACATTTTGAAGGAAATTTGTTTAGTTAATAACCCCTAGTTGTTTGGTTAAACTTTTGGTTCACAAGTGTGTCAGGAGTTTAGCTCCACCATCATTCAATAAAGACCATATTTCTCTACTTTGATGATTGAATCACTCTTTTTGTTGTGTGTGTGTGGGGGTATTTTTCCTCTCGGTTTATGTAGAACCTAACTAAACCGCTTCGTTTGAACTTTTGGTCTTCCTACTTTTCAAACGAAAGGTACTAAATAACTATTTTCAGTTCCGTGCCAAGAGCCATCGAGTCTTATCACTGAGATTCATGCAAGTACAATAGGTTGAAAAGATCAGACTTATAAACGGCTACAATCGTTGACTTAGAGACAACCTTTTTTTAGTCCACGGGGGAATAGTCAATTCCATTGAATCGTCGGCAGGACACCATGATTTGGAAGCTCACCACCTCAGGGCACTATTCAGGGGCATGTGCATACAAGGCGCAGTTTTGTGGCATCATTGCAACTAACTTCAAGAGCACGATTTGGAAGAATCATGCGCCGCCAAAATGCAAGTTCTTTGCCTGGTTGATCACTCAGAATCATGTTTAGACGGCCGACCGCCTAGCTAAACGCGAATGGCCAAATTGTGGCAAATGTCCGTTGTGCAACCAAGTTTCGGATTCGGCGCCAACCTCCCCTTCCAATGCAGATTCTCCGCGGTCCGGAGTCAGATCCGGAGCCGCCCGCCGACGCCGAGGCCCAGGACTTGCCCATCACCGGTGAGTGGAGGAAGGGAGGAGCAGTAGCGATGCACAGAGATGTGGAGAGTGTGATATGGATGGCGCTGGCAACATGCTTAAATAGTCGTGGCCAGGCGAACTAACGGTCAACTCGTTTAAATGTTTCATAGCGACCGGAGTTGGTTTCTAGGGATGACGCGTCCGCATTGAAGCGGCGTCGCCCGCCTGATCACATCGGTCAAAGCCACCCTACCGTCCAGTCACATCACGCGGCATCAATGCCGGTCGCTGCGGCTCTGGACTGGCATGAAAGTGGCGTGGGAAGCGGGGCGTCCGTTGAAGAGATAGCCCGGGAGAGAGTTTTGTGTGGGAACTCGGTGTCAGACGCTGACGTGGAAGCAGTCTGAATGCCTGCAAAGCACCCCCTTCCGTTTTGCAGGAAAACGGATGTCCGGACTGGTTCACGGACGGATGGGATACCACGCTGGATGTCACAATTCGCCCGAACCGGGTGTTGAAGATGCCCTTACCTTACATGAAACTCAATATTATTACGCGGGCTGGAGCCAACTCGAAACTTTTTTGGGGGAAAAACTTTTGGTCTATTTATTTTTTGTCATGCTAACACAAGGAACATCGGAAATAACAAAAAATACATCCATGTTCGAAGAGTACCTAGCGACAACTACGGACACTGGAGCGAGCCGAAGACACATCACCATCATCGCTTCTCTCTTACCGATGCCCGTCAAAACTTGTTGTGGTAGACAGTCAACAACTCATGGTGTTAAGGCTCCACAAAACAAGTGCACCAGAACACACGGAGACCAACAATGATCGAAATCCATGAGATCGGACGGATACACACTTCCAGATGTCCTCCGATTACGCTAGACACACCATCGAGATTGGAGCTTAGCGGAAATAAGCTTATTCCATATTCAAGGAGTCACCGTCACCCTATCTTGTTGAGTGGGATAAAACCCCCAATTAATCTAAAAAAACACGTAAAAATTGGTCAGTAACCCTCCCGCCGGCAAGGTCATCGAATACGAGGTGGACCGACGGATATGCCGATGGGAGGCATAGAAATCCTAATTGTGCAGGCAGTCGCGAGAGGAGGGCATGTAAAAATTACGGGCGTGTCATCGTCGTTTGCATGACTGCTGCCAACCCGGACCTTTGCATGGCTGCTGCCGACTTTGGCCGGCTACGCATCATTTTCACCGATGTTTCGTGGAAGTTTCCGCGTACGTTACATCAACTATTTCACCGCACCATGACAATCAACTGCTAATTAAGTCTCTCCTCTTTGGGCCTCAGAAAACATCCCCATTTTTTCAACATTCATTAACCACCGCACCATGAAATCAGCTGTCATCAGCTGGAAAATGACATCAAAGAGAACACTGGAATTAACTGTCCATTTCACATCATTTTCTAAGGGATGTCCTTGTCACAGATAAAGGTGGAAAGCTGTTTTTTTGGAGGAAAAGAAAAGCATTTTGGTTCACAAGTACATGCGTCAAAGCAAGCACGTCATGACCCAACTCTTTCAACGTCGAGATCATGCTAATACGGGAAGGCAGTGGAAGCACGCTTTGCCGCTCACTGTAAGTCTTCCGGCCGTGCACCGCGTCGCACGCGGAGGGCAGCCCTTGGGTGCCGCGCAGAGCCCATCGTGTCTCCACAGTCGACACCACAGAAAATTGCTAGGCTATATATTCTTATCGTTGTTTCTCATGATCGATCGAGCTACTCCTATATTTTATGTGCAGGCGGAGGGTCCGGGAAAAGATCGGGTGCAAAGGGCAAATTAGCAGTCGCATGCACCGGCACCGGCCGCACGTCCGGCTTACAGAAAAATGCTGCATCGACGTACGTGCCGACATGTGTGTGTGTCCAGTGAAAGACCCGGATCCGTTTCTAATTGTGGCGAGGTCGGTAGATTACGAAAGTGGAGCTCTGGACATGTGACACCGCGACGGCCGGCCGGCGACCACTTGCATTGTGCAGAAAAATCTTCGCTGCCGGCCGGCGACCGTCGCCCGGCGTTGTGTTTTCAGCTGCGTGCGTATCCACCGGAGGCTAGCTGCATGTAGGTCGTACACCGGCAGTGTGAATTTTTGGACGCCGTGGCTGGCGTGTACTCATTTCACGGCTGCCCGCTCCCGGTCCGTCCTTTCTCTGGCTCTCATCGGCCGGAAATGTTCCACCGGCCATCGTAAATTCTCGCGTCGATCTACTGACCAGGTTTGCAGCTTGCCCGGAAGTTGCCGGCTCAATCCCACTACGGAATAGTAGTGACAACGGCAACGAGACAATTTTCGACGGTATTTGCTTGCGACGCTCAATCACGGCTCGAAACGCGTCCACAGCTACCCCACGCCGTGGCCCTCGGTGGCGCGACCGGCGTCCGCCTCACGCGCCCTGTTCACCGTAAAGGTAGCGTCGTTCTCGTACAGTCCTCCGCATATAGGAGTAGCTCTGACCTGGACGTCGCAGCGTGGCACTAGAAACACGCGTACCACACCAGGAAAAAAAACACGTACTACATGGTTCTACTTTTATTTATGGATGTGGTTAGGTCTCAGTCGATTGAGATTTAACCAAATTTTAGCCAAGTGACATAACATACAAGAAGGAAAAAAGAAAAAAACTAAAAATAAAATTTTGCACGAATCTTAATGCAAAATGTCATGAATATAGCATCGATTGAGACTTAACCAAGTCTCAGCCGATTGAGATTCAGCAAGATGGTTTATTTATTTTTAAGATTACAATGGTCCTTCTGCTTTTTGTTGATGTTTACTAGACGAGGTTTAAGCAAGGGCCTGCTTGATGAGATCGAGACATTGAAAATGCCGGACTGTGGCGGTGCGATCAAACTAATGGAAGGATATACTGCTCGAGCTCCATGCCAGCGCTTGTGGAACACATGCATGATGGATCGATCACTCACTCGTAAGTACACTATTGGCTGCCTGCTCTAGGGTTTTCGAGTTGAAGACGATCTGGCCACCATTGCGGTGCTAATGCGGAGATGCGGGAAGAACCGTGGGCCCACTCACGGGAAGGGAAAACAGTATGGCCGGTGGGCTTGTGGTAGCACTCTGAACTGTTTGCCGGATTTTGAAACAAGGCAAAACCTTTGTCTTTTTTTTTTAAAAGTTCAAAAACCTTTGTCTTTCCAATAATTAAGCAAGGAATGATATGGCAGCAGCAAGGGATTTTTTTTTTGACTGACATGTTGCTTATTGCTTCGATCATTTTTGAAGAGTTCCCTTTTTTTTACCCAATCAGTTTTGGACGAACTATGGTTGTGTTGTACAATTTGTATTTGATGCGCATGCGATACACCTACTACTACCATTTGTTGTCGCTGTTTGGATTGAAGGCGAAGAGTTTGGTCGGTTGAACTAGTAGTGGGAACGAATTCATGGTCAAGTCCGAGAACAAGGAAGTTACTACTTAGTAAGCTGGTCGTGTTTGGGTTTGATGTATGTTCTCACTTGTGAGGTAGCAGTTCATGCTGTGGAGATTGGAGAATTAACATTTTTCCCCGATCCCAATCGATTTTCGAACTATGTGATCTCCTCGAGATACTTCCTTAACTAAGGAGGACAATGATAACGCAAGTCGACAACAACGTCAGAGAAAATAATGTGCCGAGGCAAAGGCAGTGACAATGCGGAATGGCATCAACGGCATATAGAACAAGAGATCCACACATCGATGGTTAAGAGTTGAAGTTGAGACACCGGCCCGAAAAAGGAAACTATGCCCCCTACGGTTAGAGTGGTAGTCAGGGATCGGTGACGATATCAACGACGGTAGAGGTGGTTTGGTCAGGGTGGAGCTGCAAGACGGCATGGTAGCAACGGCCAACGCAAGCGCGAGCAGGACAGATGGGTTAGCGATGTAGTTTATTTTTTTGAAACAAGGTTAGCGAAGTAGTTTTCTGCGAAAGGTTAGCGATGTAGTTTAGGCTAGTGGAAAAAATACTAGACGCGAAAGAAACAGTGCGAGCATTGGATCTAGAGCAAATGGTCCTAATAATAAACCGTGATTAGAAAGTAAAAGGTACGACCATGTTCAATACAGCTCTGTATTACAAATAATGCTGGTACCTTTTCCAAAGTGTAAATAATGGTGTTTGTAGCAGCTGCTAAAACGGGCCATGTTTTCTGCAGGTGGAACAAGTACAGCATACCAAACAAACTAGGAAAACCTTTGAACATTTTTTTTTCGAACGGGGTTTTTCATTTGGTGCCGAAAATACATCCTTTCCAGCTTGGGTGGCATTGCCACACCAAACTCGCAATAAACAGCAATATCTGAACCAGAAAAGAAAGCGAGCCTCTAAAAGTACACCCATCTGATATGACGTTTACTAGAACACACTAATCGCATAATTGCCGAAATATATGCTGTGGTTAGGCTCGTCAATGGGCCCCTTTCAAGAAAATAAGTATGGGCAATGGAGGCCACATCCCGAGTCAGGGGACGGAACACACATATTCGTCCAATATCTCGCACAGGACACGGATAAAGCTCGTGGCGGAGACGCGGCGCGAGCATCACGCCGTCGCATACATCCGAATCTCTCTCTCTCTCTCTCTCTCTCGCTTGCGGCCAAAGATTTTCGCGCTCAAATCCGCTGCTCGGAATGCCGCAGAGCGTGCACCGCTGTCCAGATGCACCTCGACGACGTGCCGTGAATCGCACCACGCGTCCATGCATCACGTGCCCAACAACCCAAACGCTTTTATCTGTGGTTTGGATTTTTGGTTCCCCAACTTGGAAACTTTGTTCGGTTATTATTTCCAGCTCCAAACCGAACGAATCAGGGACGGGCCGGGCGACCGTGACAGGTTTGTCCGTCCGGGGTGCCTGACCTGACAGGGGCTCTGCGTTGCCCAGCTACCAGAGCACGTGGTACGCGTTGGGGGAAGACTTGGACGATTTGCTACTCCGGTCTAGCTGGGGTTTGTCAAATCAGCCGGGCTTACTTATTTTAGCTGCATTGGTTTGATCTTCGGTATAGTAGGTTACAGTCGCTGTTGGTAAGGATTCACCGACCTTATTAAAAACGACAGATGTTCTTCCCCAGCTGATGCATCGTGGTCGCGGGCACGATGGCAACAGGTTGCACCGTTGCACGGGGGTGTGGTACAACTGGAAATGCATGCGTACGTGCTGGGTTAGCTCCTGTGGCCTGAGCCGGAGCGGCTGAGCGTGCGGCCGCCTCGCCGCACTGCACGTCTTCATGTTCCGACTCTCTTTGCAGTACAGACACGGCAAGCTTTGTAGTACAATCAATGCACCCGCGAATATACCCCGGTGTACTTCAAATGTGGAAATTATATGCAATTGACTATTTCCCATTGGACTTAAAAACTGGTTATCTCCCCGCAAAAAAAAAATGTTATCTCCCGGTCAACAATTGTAGCTTTCTAATTATGATATTTTAACCCATTGTACTTGTATAGGAATCTCACTGTCTGTGTGATAAGATTCGTTGGCTATTAGAACAGAACTGAAGAACATGTACTTAATTTTCGTGACAAAAGTAGCAAAACCAAAAGTTTGAACTGAGTTTTTCAGTTAAGTTCTATATAAAATAGAAAGGAAAAATATTTTGGATTGAGTTACCAATATTTTGTGCTTTTGAATAAGTAATTACTTAGGGCTTCTTTGATTCACAAAATCTCTAAAACGCGTGAATTGAGAAATAAATAGAAAGAGCGAACTGAGCAGAGCTCAGCTAGCTAGGTTCCTCGTAGTGGAAATTGCTTGTCTTGGTTCAAGTCCTAAACTTGACACATGTGCTCGCATTCTCCGAAATTTATTCCAGGCTTTTCGTCGATATTCGTTCAGCTGGCATCAGTCAACTATGAAGCGTGTGCAACGACTTTGTCAATCTCAATAACTATCGGCTGTCTCTCCAGGTGTTCATAGGAGGAGTGCGTGTAAAAAATAGAGTGGCATGACATATTGAATAATATATGATTGTTTTATTGCGCACGAAAAAAACTAAAGATTCTTCACATGATTGAAGTGGTAACAAATTCCTATGAACTATAGTATACATGAATTCTGGAATATTTTTTATGGATTGAAATCCTACAAACCAAATGATCGACATAAGGAAAATTGCCATGGATTGGAGGCGGTCGGCATGGTCTTCAACGAGATCGTTTCACCACCACACCATGAAAATCAACTACAGTTAAGTAACTTCTCTTTGGGCTTCTTTTTTTGTCGAACGCACAAGTACAAAGGATCCGGCGGCATGCCGCGGTTACAAACATCACCATGGCAACATATGGCGGGCAACCAAGAATGCCGTACAACGCCCTATCTCCTACCAATAACTATCTTCAAATGTCCGACAACCCTTTCACACCTGACAGCATCCACAACTAAATCTCGCTAGAAATGCGCTTAGAGTGCTCAGAAGCAACAACCGCCAAGCGCTAAAAGACACGTCTGTTACGCTCCTTCCACAACATCCAGACAGGAAGGAGGGCGATGGAGTCGAAGCCCTTCCTTTGCGACTTAGGGATTAACGCACGACTTGCGGGCCACCAGTCCACGAGAGTTGCATCCAGACTAGGCATGAGCTGATCAAGGCCGCAACAAGAGAGGGCAGAGTGCCATAGCTCTCTGGCAACCACGCATCGGCTTCAGAAGCCATCCCCAATCAACTGCAATTTGTGACACCACCGCACCGTGAAATCAGCTGCCATCAGCTGGAAAATGACATCCAAGGGAACTCCAGAATCAACCATCCATTTCACGACATTTTCCTAAAAAGGGACGTTCATCTCACTGATAAAAGGTGGATAGAATTATTGGTTCCACACATATATGCGTCAAACCAAACACGTACGTCATGATCCCATTATTTCAACGTTGAGATCGTAACAATACCGGACGGAATTCGAAGCAAGTTTTTCACTGAAAATCTTCCTACCGTGCACCGCGTCGCGCGAGGGGGCAGCCCTTGGGCGCCACGCAGAGCCCGTCGTGTCGACACCACAGGAAATGCACGCTATTCGCCTCCTTCCTTCCCATGATCGATCGAGCTATTTTATGTGCAGGCGGAGGGCCCGGGAAAAGATCGAGAGAGAGCAAGGGCAAACTAGCAGACGCATGCACCGACCACACGTATTGCTATAGAAAATGTCGCATGGACGTACGTACCGACATGTGTGTGTCAAGTAAAAGATCCGGCTCTGGCTATTTCTAAATGTTTTCCATATGCAGACGTGAGAAGGCGACGAAACCGGAGGTCCGGCGACGATGACACCTTGAGTCCTTGACGGACGGTAACGACACGCGCGTTCCACAGAAAAATCTCTCCCGCCGTCATGTAATATGTGAGTATGGACCGGCCTGTACGAACGGCGCCAATCATACGGATACCGCATATCGCACGTACGCGGTGCGTGCCGGCCGATGGATGCAACCACATGCGTGCGGGTGCCGTGTGTGGCGCGTGGCCGTGTACGGGTGAGCTCGTGGACCACACGGGCGCGCCCTGTGCCGGGCGCGTACACCGGCACTGAAACTGACGTCGTGGCTGGCAGTGCATGTGCATGTGCATGCAGCCAGTGCAGTGCTGCCCTCCCGGCCGGCTCCCTCCTTTCTTTGGCTCTCATCGGCCGGAAAATTATTCCACCGGCCATCATGCATTCTCAGGTCGATCGGCTACGTTGCAGCTTGCAAGGAAGTTGCGGGCGCGACCCCATCAACAGCATGGACTACGTCGTTGTAGTTGCCACGCCCAATCACGACCCGGAACGCATCCACGTCGTCGCCATCGGTGGCGCGACCGGCGCCATGTTCGGCCGGAAGCCCAAGGGTTAGGTGACAAAGGTGGCGCTGTTCTCGTACAGTCCCTCCACCAGCCGGCGCATTTAGCTCCGACACGGACGTCGCATCGTGGCACTAGAATCACACGACCTAGTACTCCTACAGGGTTCTGCTTTTTGTTGACGTGTATGTGCCGCTTAATAAATCGTACGGAGTTTAATCAAGGACCACTCATTCCTCGTCCGGTTGGTCTAGCCTGGGGTTTATGGACATTGCTAATGCTGGGATGGTGGTCGAGGGACCAGCGTTGGAACGGAAGGTAGGCTCGTGGCTCGTGGCGCAGCTGCATCGATCGATCACTCTCACCACCGGTTGGTACACTGCGAGTAGTCCGGAGCACACGCAGGCATCGATCACTTGCCGGTCGTGTACGGCCCTGTTTTTTTTATGGTGGAGATCGAGGACGTGGAATTCTGGAAAGGAACACCGAACACGTAGGCGGATGTCATGCGTATATGTCTTGGTTAGAGTGGTTTTCGTGTTCGAATCGTTCGTTATTAGGAGGTTTCCGTCGGTATCGTTCGGTGCACGTTAGGCCTTGGCGTGTTTAGATGTAACTGTGTGTAGGTCTGTGTTGCCTACGGCGAGAGCGATGTATGGGTGACGTCGTGATGATCCACGGGTGTAAAATGGCCTGATACTGTTTTGTAAGTCTGGCCTCTCACGTCGGTGTGCTCCGGACTACTCGCAGTGTACCAACCGGTGGTGAGAGTGATCGATCGATGCAGCTGCGCCACGAGCCGCCTACCTTCCGTTCCAACGCTGGCTGGTCCCTCGACCACCATCCCAGCATTATCAACGTCCATAAACCCCAGGCTAGACCCACCGGATGAGGAATGAGTGGTCCTTGATTAAACTCCGTACAGTTAATTAAGCAGAACATACACGTCAACAAAAAGCAGAACCCTGTAGGAGTACTAGTACTACGTGTGATTCTAGTGCCACGATGCGACGTCCGTGTCGGAGCTAAATGCGCCGGCCGGTGGGGGACTGTACAAGAACACCGCCACCTAGTAATCCTTGGGATGAGAGGGTCCATCCCAACTCCCAAGTTCCGGCCGAACAGCGCGCCGGTCGCGCCACCGAGGGCGACAATCGTGGGGAAGCTGTGGATGCGTTTCGGGTCGTGGTTGGGCGTGACAACTACTAGTACCGTGGAAGAGCAGAGCTCTCCGGAATTGTCTCCCTTGTCCGTAGTCCATGCTGATGATGGGGTGTCGCCGGCAAGTTCCGGGCAAGCTGCAACGTAGCCGATCGACGTGGGAGTGTATGATGGCTGGTGGAGTATTTTTCCGACCTGTGAGAGCCAAAGAAAGGAGAGACCGGACTCGGCTGGCCCTGCATGCACATGCACTGCCAGCCCCGACGTCCAAGTTTCACTTCCGGTGTACGCGCCCGGCACAGGGCTAGCCCGCGTGGTCCACGAGCCCACCTCCACACGGCCACGCGCCACACACGGCACCCGCATGCATGTGGTTCCATCGACCGGCCGGCACGCACCGCGTACGCTCGACATGCTGTATCCGTATGATTGGTGCCTTCGTACGGGCTGGTCCATACTCCATATGGGAGCGGCTACAGATACTCAACAAAGTGGTCAGTCGATTGTTAAACAAAGGAAAAAGATTGCAACCTAAAAGAAAACTGACTGACCCAAAACTATGGTCAGTCAGTCAGCCCAACAGAAAGAAAAGCTCAGTACTCTCTGTTTCTTTCTTCTGCTGTCTCTTTAGCCCAGAAAGAAAACGGGCCTGAACCCGCTAAGCTAAAGATCCAGTTAACGTACAGCTCACTAGGTCTTCCCCCTTGCCTCCTCTTCTTTCTTTCTCGACACCCACACAGCCGCCACCATGGGAGGAGAAAAAAAGCTCAGATCTCCTGTTGCCTTCTGATGTTTCTGCCCAACTTCTCCAGACGATTCTTGCTGGCAACTACCTTCTCCTTCGTCCACCAAACCAACAGCAGCAGATCTGCTAGAAAAATGGATAATCCTCAATTTCATACCCAGATCACAGATTGCATATTCTTTTTGATCTATGAAAAAAACAGGGAGAAATGCATATTCATGCAATGGGGAAAAATAAGAAGGGATGCTCACTGCCTGAAGAACAAGATGGACAACAAAATTTGCACTTCCATCATACAAAATTTGCGCACATTTTACAACAGCAAGACTGATATTAACCATTTTGATAACGTAATTTAGTGTTTACTGGAGGTAAATACATTAATTTGTACAAAAAGCATTTAACCTACATGGATTACAGGGTAGCTGATTGAATTCATAATCTTTTACCTTCATAAAACTTGCACCCTCAAACTACTAGACTTGCACACACTTTGTAAAGAGAGAAAAAATGATATACAATCTAAAAACTAAACTTGCATGCTTAAAATGCTAAAATTGCACATTCATCACAGTAAATTTGCGCACATTTCACGACAACAAAACTGATATTGCAGGACGTATATATATGAACGTAGCAACACCCAATTCACAAAAAATATAACTACAGCAAAGAAAACTAATCCACAAAAAATCAAAATTTACAAAAAAAGAACTTGCATCATCATCATACTATACTTGCGCACACTTTATCAGAGCGAAAAATTCAAAAAACCCTTGAAACAAAAATGATACTACGAAAAAATGGAAACTACTGTAAGAAAGAACCCAATACTAAATTTAGATGTGTACAAAATGATACCCTAGTTTGAGATTAACTGCATGTATAAACATCGATATCCTAGTTTGAGGTGAACTGCAAATTTCATAAACCCCTTAATTATACCCCGTCTCACTAGAAACAGATCATAAAAATGGATACAAAAATGATATCTACTGAATTTACAGAGTAACTCAATCAAACTAAGAATTATAACTAAATCACAAACCTAAACCATAAAAAAATAAAAATAAAAATAGCATCATCATGTAACTAAATCTTGCACGCTATTAACAACAGCAAGCAAATCATGAACTGTGTGAAAAAAGTTTTACTGCAAGTAGACACATTGATTTGTACAAAAAGGCATTTAACCTACATGGATTACAGGGCACCTAAGTGAATTCACAAAAATAACTACAACAACGAAACTAATCCATAAAATTCAACATTTACAAAAATAAAACTTGTATCCTCAAAATACTAGACTTGCACACACTTTATAAGAGAAAAAAAATGATATACAAATCCAAAACTAAACTTGCATGATCAAAGTACTAATATTGCACTTTCATGATACTAAACTTGCGCACGTTTTCCAACAGCAAAAGACTGGTATTATCCTTTTCAATAACGTAATTTAGTTTTTACTGGAGGTAGATACATTAATTTGTATAAAAGGCATTTGACCTACATGGATTACAGGGGAGCTAAGTGAATTCACGATTATAACTACTGCAACAAAACTAATCCATAAAATTCAGAATTTACAAGTAAAACTTGCACCCTCAAGATAAATAGACTTGCGCGTACTTTATAAAAGCAAAAATTCATGTAGAATCCAATACTACACTTGCATGCTCATCATACTAAAATTGCACATTCATCATAGTAAACTTGCGCACATTTTACAACAGTAAAGACTAATATTAACCTTGTACAAAAGGGTAGATATATTGATTTAACAAACAAGGATTACATGATAGATAACTCAATCAACAATTATAACTACAGCAAACAGAACTACATATATTGGTTGATTGAACCCGCATTGATTCGTGATACTAAACTTGCAAACACTAAACAACAGGAAAGATTCATACAAAAAGACTTGGTTAAAAAAGATTTATACTACATGAGATACACAATACCTATAATTAAACTCAAAGGTGAATCATACTGAATCTTGCACACAATGTACAACAGCAAAGAAGTTTCATACAAGAAATCCTTGAATAACATGCACACAAAAATTCACCCCATAGAAAGTACATATATTTGAAGAACATTAATACAACTCACCATCCTCCTGAAGCAAGCATCATCAACTACAACACCGAAAACCTCTGGGACTTCATGAGCTTCCACAACTGGTAAGCACGGAGCACCCGGACAACGGCAAACAGGGCAAACCATACCTACATAAAAAAAACATCAAATTTGACTAGATACTAAACATACACACACTGAAAAAAAACATTTGCTCGAACCTAGAAACAGACTACCAAAACCTAAAACCTACAAAGTAACTACCAAACCTAAACATGTAAAAATCTGAAGAAAATCAAGAATGAGCAAGAAGCACACTACGTAAAATATATTGAGAATGACAATATAAAAAAAGATTGGATCTTTAAGTACATACAAGACTTAGTTAACATAATCTCTTCAAACCCTAAAACCAAAACACCACACATCTAACAATCCTACCCATGCTACTTGCACTACAACCAAAGGAATTATCATGATAACCCTAATCAGAACAAAATACTGGAACAAATCTGAACACTACAAAAAGACCTACCAGAAGCATCATAAACTACTCCCAAATAACGCAAACACGATTTCAATAATCAGATCTGAAAAAAATCAGAAAGCCTAGGTAAACCAAGATAAAATAAGAACCCTAGAAGACTACTCTAACTAGCAAGAAACAAAAGCAGAAGAAGTGTAAAAGAACAGCAAGCAGATCTGACAACAAACTTCACGAACCCTAGAGGACAAATCTATCTACCAACAAAAGCAGTACAATAACAAGAGTCAACAAAAGACAATTACCTGAAACAACGGATGAGATCCAGCAAAGCTAATCCCTCTGCCAAGAGAGCCCGGATTGGCAAAACCTGCAAAGAAAAAGAGCATGAGTAAAGCACCTAGGTATAAAATCAGATTAAGAAACATCAGCACATCAAGCAGATCAAACAAAAGCAAAGGGAGAATTAAACTCAGAACAAGCAGACCACGGGGGAGAGGAAGAGGAGAAGCTTCACGAACCCTAGCGGAGGCAAGGAAGAGGAGAAGACAGAACGGAAGAGCGACTGAGGCAACCACGGGACAAGTGACTGACAGATAACGAGCAGCGAGAGGATAATACGAGAAGAGCGCCGACGGTCGGCATCCGACCGCACGGGCCGGGGCCCTTAACGGGTGCGCACAAGAGAACGGGCGCCCGCGAGGAGAGGAAGCCCAGAAAGCCGATTCGACTGACCCAAACAACGGGTCAGTCCATCTGACTTGGCCCAACTCAAAGGCAGATGCATAACCAGAAAAAAAAAGAACACGCATCTCAGAGCACCATCCAACAGACAGGAAATCGACTGACCGAAACTGAAAAATTCAGCTGACTGAAAAGTAGCTAAATTGACTCCATATAAGGTTCCACGCCGACGATCCACGGCTCAATACACAACGGCGGCGACGGCCGGCCGGCGGGAGAGATTTTCTGGGGAACGCATACACACATACGGAAAACCAGCGCTCGCCACAATTAGAAATAGCCAGAGCCGGATCTTTTACTTGACAAGCATGCACACAGATGTCGGTACGTACGTCCATGTATAACATTTTCTATAGCAAGACGTATGGTCGGTGCATGCGTCTGCTAATTTGCCCTTGCTCTCGATATTTTCCCGGACCCTCCGCCTGCACATAAATAGCTCAATCGATCATGGGAAGGAGGAAGGAGGCGAATACCGTGCATTTCGTGCGGTGTCAACACGACGGGCTCTGCGTGGTGCCCAAGGGCTGCCCCTCCGCGGGACGCGGTGCACGGTAGGATGTTTTCAGTGAAAAACATGCTTCAAATTCCTTCCTGTATTGGTATGATCTCAACGTTGAAATAATGGGGCCATGACGTACGTATTTGGTTTGATGCATATATATGTGTGAAAACAATAATTCTATCCACCTTTTATCAGTGAGATGCACGTCCCCTTTTTATGAAAATGTTGTCAAATGGATGGTTGATTCTGGGGTTCCCTTGGATGTCATTTTCCAGCTGATATATAGCAGTTGATTTCACGGTGCGGTGGTGTCACAAATTGCAGTTGATTCGGGACGTCTTCTGAAGCCGATGCGTGTTTGCCAGAGAGGTTTGGCACTCTACCCTCTCTCCTTGCGGCCTCGGCCAGCTTGTGCCTAGTCTGGATGCAACTCTCGTGGAGTGGTGGCCCGCAAGTCGCGCGCTAATCCCTAAGGCGCAAAATAAGGGCATCGACTTCATCGCCCTTCTTACCGCCTAGATGTTGTGGAAGGAGTGTAACGGACGCGTCTTTCAGCACTCGGCGGTTGTTGCTTCTGAGCTCTGTAGGCGCATTTCTAGCGAGATTGAGCTACGGATGTTGTCAGGTTCGAAAGGGTTGCCGGACATTTGGAGAGGGTATTGGTAGGGGATATGGCGTTGTCCGGTGTTCTTGGTTGCCCGCCATATGTTGCCGTGGTGATGTTTGTAACCGCAACATGCCGCCGGATCCTTTGTACTTCTTATTCTCTCTTCCTCTAATAAGGACTTAATTGGCAGTTGATTTTCATGGTGCGGTGGTGAAACGATATCGTTGAAGACCATGCCGATCGCCTCCAATCCATAGGAATTTTCCTTTTCTGGCTCATCTGGTTGGTAGAATTTCAAAGTATACTATAGTTAATAGGAATTTTCTTACCACTTCAATCTCATGTGAAGAATCTTTAGTCTTTTTTGTGTGCAACAAAACAATCACATATTATTTAATATGTCATGCCACTCTATTTTTCTTTTACAGAATAGAGCACATGCACATACAATCACGCGCGCGCACACTACCCCTATGAACGCCTAGAGAGACAGACGGTAGTAATTGAGATTGACAGAGTCGTTGTACACGCTTCATAGTTGACTGACGCGCCGCTGAACGAATATCGCCGAAAAATCTAAAATAAATCTAGAAAAACGCGACCACGTGTGTCAAGTCTAGGACTTGAACCCAAATGAACAATTTCCACCACTAGGAATCTAGCCAGCTAAGCTCTGCTCAGTTCGCTCTTTCTATTTATTTTTCAATTCACGCGTTTTAGAGATCTTGTGAATCAAAGAAGCACTAAGTAGTTACTTGTTCAAAAGCACAAAATATTGGTAACTCAATCCAAAACACCTACACTAATTTTCCTTTTTATTTTATGTAGAACTTAACTGAAAAACTCAGTTGAAACTTTTGGTTTTGCTACTTTTCAGACGAAAACTAAATAACGGTTCTTCAGTTCTGTGCTAATAGCCAACGAATCTTATCACACAGACAGTGAGATTCCTATACAAGTACAATGAGTTAAAATATCTTAATTAGACAGGTACAATTGTTGACTGGGAGATAACCATTTTTTAAGTCCAATGGGAAATAGTCAATTGCATAGAATTTCCACATTTGAAGTGTACCGGAGTATATTCGGGTGCATTGATTGTACAAAGCTTGCCGTGTCTGTACTGCAAAGAGAGTCGGAACATGGCTAGACGTGCAGTGAGGCGAGGCGGCCGCACGCTCAAGCTCAGGCCGCCGGAGCTAACCCAGCACGTACGCATGCATTTCCAGTTGTACCACGGTGCAATTAACTGTTGCAATCGTGCCCAATGATGCACCAGCTGGGAAGAACATCTGTCGTTTTCAAGAAGAGGTCGGTCAATCCTTGCCAACAGCAACTGTAACCTACTATACCGAAGATCAAACCAAGGCTGCTAAGATAAGTAAGCCCGGCTGATTTGACAAACCGCAGCTAGACCGGAGTAGCAAATCGTCCAAGTCTTCCCCCAACGCGTACCACGTGCTCTGGTAGCTGGGCAACGCAGAGCCCGCGTCAGGTCAGGTACCCCGGACGGACAAACCTGGCACGGTCGCCCGGCCCGTCCCTGTTTCGTTCGGCTTGGAGCTGGAAATATAACTGAACAAAGTTTCCAAGTTGGGGAACCAAAAATCCAAACCACAGATACAAGCTTTGGGTTGTTGGGCACGTGATGCATGGACGCGTGGTGCGGTTCACGGCACGTAGTCGAGGTGCGTCTGGACAGCGGTGCACGCTTGCATTATTGGCGCTCTGTGGCAATCCGAGCAGCGGATTTCGCAGTCGGTGCTCTCGCGCGCGCGCGTTGCAGCGCTCGTTTTCGGACAGGCTTGATTTGGAAAGTGGCTTAAATACGTGATTAGTTAGGGGCGAATTAATTAGGCGCGGGCCCCACTGAAAATGGGGGGGGGGGGGATTAGTGTTGATTTCAGATGGGGCCGACTCCTCATGCCTTCCCAGCCTTCGTACAAAAGCCTCACGTGGTGGGCCCTTATCGAAATTCTGGTCGGCTGATGACTTGCCTTGGATTGGCTTCGCTCGCTGGAGCGGTCGACCGCTAGGGAGTCTTCTCGGATCTTCGGTATAGTAGGTTACAGTTGCTGTTGGTATCCGGATTTCCACGACTCCCGTCCCACGCGTCGCCTTCTGGGGCGGCTCGGGCGGAACCCTAGACCGAGCCGCCGGCTGCCCCCCTCCCATCTTCGACTCCCCCTCGCCGTCGTTGGATGAGGTCGCCGGTCTAAGTCCTCGCGGGAGACGGCGGCGGCGGGGTATCTCCTTGTCCTGTGGCTGGATCTCACGGTGGAGGGAGGCTCGCCCTCCTGTGATGCGTCGCGGCGGGCTCTGCGGCGTCGACGGGTCGCTGGGCTGTGGCCCGGTGCTCTCGCCGGTGCGACGGGGCGGGGTGGCGACCCCCCTTCCAACCGTCTGGAGGCTCCTCCGCGCGCGTGCTCTGGATGTTGTTGCGTCGCCGGCGGCTGCTGCCGTGGTGACGACGTCGACGAGCTCCCGGGCTATGGCTCGGTGCTCTCGCCAGCGCGTCGGGGCGGGGTGGCGCCCCCCCTTCCTGCCTTTCGGAGACCTCCGCGCGCAGACCGATCTTTGGTGGCCTGTGCGGTGGTGCTGCTACAGGAGGTTGCTGGATCTGTCTCCGGATCCGGCTCGTCGGTGTCTGCCAGCGGCGAGATGGTTGCTTGAGGTGCTTGGACCAGCGGGTGTGCGGGCCTGTGGCTCTTTTGTCGCTGGCTGCGTGGGTTGGAGAGGATTGGGATGCTTCGGATGAGAATCTGCCCGGCTTTTTTGGTGCCGACGACGCGTCGTCTGTGGGCGTCGTTCTCCTCGCTGGAGGGTCGTTGTAGAGCTCTCCCCCCTTCTCCACCCCGAGTCATGTCCTTCGTGCGAAAGCTCAAGACTCCTTGTGAGTCGGGCGACGGCGTCGCTCCAACGTCGCTTCCCCCTTGGGGGCGTCGCCTTGAAGGTCATGGTCTCCTACGCGCCTCCCCAAGGGCTGGACGAGCACAACATCACGGTCGGCAGGTGCCCGACCGGCGGTGTGAGGTTGGTGTGGCATTGCAACGTGTGTGGCAACGACTATGGTGGCGAGCAGAGCCGAGTCGTGGCATGTCCTTCTGATGCCGACGGTCCGGTGCGTCAATGGGTGTGTCGGTGTCAAAACCGGCGGATCTTGGGTAGGGGGTCCCGAACTGTGCGTCTAAGGCGGATGGTAACAGGAGGCGGGGGACACAATGTTTACCCAGGTTCGGGCCCTCTCGATAGAGGTAATACCCTACTTCCTGCTTGATTGATCTTGATGATATGAGTATTACAAGAGTTGATCTACCACGAGATCGTAGAGGCTAAACCCTAGAAGCTAGCCTATGATTATGATTGTTCTTGTCCTACGGACTAAACCCTTCGGTTTATATAGACACCGGAGGGGGCTAGGGTTACACAGAGTCAGTTACAAGGGAGGAGATCTACATATCCGTATTGCCAAGCTTGCCTTCCACGCAAAGGAGAGTCCCATCCGGACACGGGACGAAGTCTTGAGTCTTGTATCTTCATAGTCCAACAGTCCGGCTAAAGTATATAGTCCGGCTGTCCGAGGACCCCCTAATCCAGGACTCCCTCAGTACCCCCTGAACCAGGCTTCAATGACGATGAGTCCGGCGCGCAGATTGTTTTCGGCATTGCAAGGCGGGTTCCTCCTCCGAATACTCCATAGAAGATTTTGAACACAAGGATCATGTCCGGCTCTGTAAAATAAATTCCACATACCACTGTAGAGAGTATAATATTTTCACAAATCTAATCTGCTGAAAAGTTTCATAGCGTGACATCACGCCACGGCCCAGTCATTGTTCGAACCGTTTCTCCTAACCAGCTACTGCACATATTGCGAGGCGGTTTTCTTGGCACGTCTTGTCAAAGCAGAGATCGTGTCCCCTATCACGGGATTCTCATCAATACGGGTGTGGGTAATCCAACCGCGCCATCAATTACAGCGCTTGGGGAATAAGCGAGTTTACCAGGCAGGTGGGGAGGCACATAGTTTCTTCAGCCCTTATAAAGGGACAAGGATTCATCTTTTTCACCCACGCCTTCTTCTTCCTTGCTCATCCATTCTTGCGCACTCGAGCTCCAGCGCCCAAGATCGCATTTTCTCCTCAAAACCGCTCCAAGCATGTCCGGAGCGGGAGGCAAGTGGATGGTCTCCTCCGTTACGGAGGAGGACATCACAAAGCTCCGGGGAGCCGGATACCTGGCCGCAGATATCGCGCACCGGCTACCAGATGCGGGGCAGATCGTCCCTACTCCAGAACCCCATGAGAGGGTGGTATTTCTTACCCACTTCGTCCGCGGACTGGGATTTCCCCTCCACCCGTTTGTCCGTGGGCTCATGTTCTACTACGGGCTGGACTTTCACGATCTGGCCCCCAATTTCATCCTCAACATCTCGGCGTTTATCGTCGTGTGCGAGGCCTTCCTCCGCATCAAGCCCCACTTCGGCCTGTGGCTGAAGACCTTCAACGTTAAACCGAAGGTGGTGGTCGGCCAGCAAGCGGAGTGCGGAGGCGCCATGGTGGGCAAAATGCCCAACGTCACCTGGCTCGAAGGCTCCTATGTGGAGACCGTAAAGGGGTGGCAATCGGGGTGGTTCTACATCACCGAGCCGCGCGACACCAACTGGGTGGCGGCCCCCGAATTTCGATCCGGAATCCCCATGCGGCTCACCTCCTGGAAAGAGAAGGGCCTATCCTGGGGTTCATCGGTGGAGCTGACCGGACTCCAGACCTGCGTCAAAAACATGATAAGCAAGAAAATCAAGCTTGTCAACGTGGTCCAAGTCATGCTCTTCCGCCGGATCCTCCCGTGTCAAAGACGGGCATTCAATTTGTGGGAGTTCGACCCGGCTAAGCACCAGACGCTGCGAGAGCTCTTCGACACGACGCACAAGGACGTCTGGAAGGTGCTGTTCAAGGGCGCCGAGGTACCTCCTCCCCTTACCGAGGACCGCGGACTCAGCGCAAAGCGCCCTGCCAATCCGGTAAGTCTTTTATATCTCATAAGATGTTCTTTTCCCCAGTATAACCATGCGCGGGATCTAAGCCTCCATGCCATTTAACAGGACTGGGTAGCGACAGTGGAGCAGATTGATTCTCCAGCCCCCCTGCCTGAAGATCCAGCAGATGCTCTCCTAACGGAGATGCTGGTTCCGGCGCCTTATGAGGTGCCGGAGAAGAAGGCCAAGAAGAAGGCCACGGGGACCAGGAAGGGTCTCCGGCGCAAGGTTATATCGGACTCATCGTCCGAAAACACCGAGGCGCACTCCTCCCACGAAAACGAGGAGGAGGAAGAGGAAAGTTCTCACCCCCAGCCGGGAGGGACAGGAAAAGGAAGGCCGCCCCATCAGGGGAGGCCGAAGGGTCCAAGAAGGGAAGGACCCTCCTCCCGGACTGCTCCACGACGGCCGCTTTCAGCGACGAGGAGTGGTTACCCAGGGACAAGCCCCTGGCGAAGTCGTGAGTATCCGGATACCATAATAATTCTTGGTACGTTTTATTGTACTGCTTCTTATCACGCCGAACATGATTATGCAGTCCATCCCGACCCCATATCGACGTATCTTCGTCGGATGATTCTTTGGGCCCGTCAGATATGAACAGCGGTTCACTCCCGACCGCCTCCTCTCCCCGCCCTACGGACGACGCCGAGGTGTTGTCTCAAAGGGAACTGAACCAAGGGGAGACAGTTCCGGAGGCGCCCCAAGGCGACATTCCAGGCGCTGGGCGCACGAGGGGCAAGACTCCCCTGGGCCCTAACGCCGGGGGCAGCAAGTCTAGCCCCAAGCCGAATACGGCGCCGGAACCTCCAGTGGTTCCGGATTCTGTCAGGCAACCCCTCGCTAAGGGGGGCAAGCCGTCTGTGCCGATGGCCTCTGTCCATCCAGAGGCATCGGACAACTTGCTGGAAGTGCTTCGCGGCGCTTCCATTGACGAAGAGCACCGCACTATTATGAGTGCGGTAGTCAAGAAGGTTCAGTCCGCTAAGAGCGGACTGACTGAAGCCTGTGCCAGCCTCCTAACCGGCTTTGAGGTAAGTAATCAAATTGTAAGAAAATGTTACAGCATAGACAGTAGCCCCTGATGCTCTGTTTGGCGTTCGCGAAGAAAGGCCGAATAGAGGATCAAATAATAATCGCAGGAGTCTAATCAGAATGTGTCTATGTGAATAAGCAGGCTTCACTGCTGGCCGCCGCCGCTCGTACTGCGGAGGTCGCCGCACTGAAGCGGGACCTTGAGCGGTCCAAGGAAGAGCTCGGCCTTACCAAGAGGCAGCTCGAAGAGAACAAAGGTAAGTGACACCCCGTCTGAATATTGATAAAGAAAAATTTGGTTTTGGAATAATAGGATCGTCATGAATTTTGCTAGGGGCCACGACCGAAGTGGCGGCCCTGCAGAAGGCGCTATCCGAGGCCGAAGACAAAGCGGCCAAGGAGCGCATCGAGCGAGAGAAGCAAGAGGCCCGAGTAGGCGAGGTGCAGCAAGAGCTCCAGGCTCTCGTCAAGAAACACGAGTCCTTGGAGCTTGACTCTAAGACGCAAGGGTCCGAGCTTGCGAAGGCCCTCGAAAACGCACAACATGCCAAGGCCGAAGCCCAAAAGGCCCTCCAGGAAATTGAGGCGGTTAAGAAGATAGCGGCGGGTAAGGCATTCATTATGCAAAGCAAGCATGTGAAGGAAACTTTCTTTTTACTTACCCGAGTTCGGAGCTCTCCAGGAGCGTTCGCAGATCTACCCCGCAGTGTGTCGGATGCCGCGGAGTTCTACCGGGCCGAGGAGGGGAGCTCGACGGAGAAGTTGTTCTGGTCTCAGTATACTGGGACCGAACACCCAATGCCCTTGAGCGACCAGTTGAAGCAACTGGTCGAGCTTCACAAGGCGGCCGAACAGGCCATGAAGGGTCTTATAGTCCGGATGTGGCCTGGCGAGCCCCTGCCTGGTAGCTACTTCGGTCTGGTGAGGCGGCTTGTGAATGCCTGCCCACGGTTTGAAGTCATAAAGCGGTCCGTCTGCATCGAGGGTGCGCGCAGGGCTTTTGCCCGGGCGAAGGTGCACTGGGCGAAGCTGGACGCCGAAAAGCTGGTGAAGGAGGGGCCGCCGGAGGGCAAGGAGCATCGCCACCCCGAAAAGTATTATGACAGTGTCCTGAAGGGTGCTCGCCTTGTGGCGGAGGAATGTGCTAAGGATGTAATATTTGAATGAATGTACTCATGTGATCCTGTAATATGAAACGAGTTCATCTGCGCTATGCAACGCTTGTTAATTTAAAATATTACCTTCTGTGCGGCCGTTTATAAAATCTGAGAGTTGGCCAGTCGTCGGCTTCTGCCCCCATGTAACTAGTACTGAGGTGTTCGGGATAAACCTGAGCACTCTTTATCCCAATTTTGGGTCCTTCGAAGGAGGTGTTCAGCACAACGAACCAGGCAATCGGACTATAAAGCTTTATCACTCTCACTTAGCCATAGAAGTCTACAATTTTAAATTTTGGCGAAGCCCCTAGTATTCGGAAGGCCGAATTTGGGGCGCTATATACGCCTAAGTCGGGCAAGGCCGACTCCTCGCCCGAAGCGGAAAAAGTCTTTAAGGACTTGAGACCTCTCGAACAGCGACCAGCTCTCGCCTCATCATGACAGTCAGTTTTCGGCTTTCTCTACTGAGGTGCTCGTCCGGAAGAACCGGGACACAATCGCAGTAGTTCTCCCAGTGCTACCTTAGCCGATATAGCGGAACGTAAGGTACCAAAACATGGGAGCCGGGCAAACCCAACTATTGACCCAAGACATGATTCGGAGCTGATGCATATAATGCTATAAGTTCGGGGTGCCGCACTGTCGAAAGTGTTCGGACTTTTCACGCCGTGTTATGGGGTATACTGAAGCCCCTGGCGCACTGGTCGTACCAGAATGTACGGGTGCAATTTGTCGTAAAATAAGCAGACAAGGAAAAAGGAAATGCAATAATAGACTAACGCTATGCATTGTTATTTAAATAATACGTCAAAGCGTACGGATACAAGTAGTGCAATAAGCAAAAAATAGGACTATTTGACATGTCCTATCCAAGGGCAGGCTGCGTATTGGTATGTAAAACAGGTATTCGATCGTTATCAGAGACCACCTGGGGATTCCCTTGTACGTCAGAGCGTCTTGCTTCCTTGGTATTTCCTTCCCGCAATGAGTCAACAATCAGACTGCCGGAGAGGTCTTCCAGAGAGTAAGGTCCTGAAAGAGAAAAATGATAAAGGTATACGTGCCCTGGGGCGGTTGAGCCGCATTGTGGGCCGTGCCATAGCCGTGCCTCCGCCTATGCCCATGGTATCTTGAGTGCGTAGTTATGTACGCGCGGCACAAATTTCGCCGCTTGACTGGGACTATGGCGGAGGCCAAATTGCTATCCGAGCTCTGAACGTGCCTGGAGATCCTGTTGCAGGTTACTCCGGACTCGCTTGAAGGTGTCCGGGGGCCTTTTCGCCGAATTGGCGGTTGGCCTCAGAAGGCTGCTTTGTGCTTCCGCTGCGAGGGCTGCAGTGTGCTCCTCCGTGCGGAGCGAGCGTTCTGTGTTTCCATTAACTGTTATAACTCCGCGAGGTCCTGGCATTTTCAGCTTGAGGTACGCATAGTGCGGTACCGCATTGAATCTAGCAAATGCGGTTCGTCCGAGTAGTGCGTGATAGCCACTACGGAAGGGGACGATATCGAAGATTAGTTCCTCGCTTCGGAAGTTGTCCGGAGATCCGAAGACCACTTCCAGTGTGATTGAGCCCGTGCAACAGGCCTCTACACCTGGTATGACACCCTTGAAGGTGGTTTTTGTGGGTTTGATCCTCGAGGGGTCTATACCCATTTTGCGCACTGTATCCTGATAGAGCAGGTTCAGGCTGCTTCCACCGTCCATAAGGACTCGAGTGAGGTGAAATCCGTCGATGATGGGATCAAGAACCAATGCGGCAGAACCGCCATGACGGATACTAGTGGGGTGGTCCCTACGATCGAAAGTGATCGGACAAGAAGACCATGGGTTGAACTTTGGGGCGACTGGCTCCATCGCATAGACGTCCCTTAGTGCACGCTTCCGTTCCCTCTTGGGAATATGGGTTGCGTATATCATGTTCACCGTTTTCACTTGGGGAGGAAATTTCTTCTGTCCTCCTGTGTTCGGCGGCCGGGGCTCCTCCTCATCGTCGCTATGCAGCCCCTTTTCCTTGTTTTCGGTATTCAACTTGCCGGCCTGCTTGAACACCCAGCATTCTCTGTTGGTGTGATTGGCTGGCTTATCGGGGGTGCCGTGAATTTGACACGAGCGATCGAGTATGCGGTCCAAACTGGACGGGCCCGGATTGCTTCTTTTGAACGGCTTCTTCCGCTGACCGGATTTAGAGCCACTGAATCCGGCATTGACTGCCGTGTCTTCGGCGTTGTCGCCGTTGTTGCGGCGCTTGTGTCTGTTGCGACGTGGTCTGCCGTTACTATCTTTGGCATCTGAATTGCCATGATTTCTTGATGTGTTGTTGCTGCGAGCCAGCCAGCTGTCCTCGCCCGCGCAAAAGCGGGTCATGAGTGTCGTGAGGGCTGCCATAGACTTCGGCTTCTCTTGGCCGAGGTGCCGGGCGAGCCACTCGTCACGGATGTTATGCTTAAATGCCGCTAAGGCCTCTGCATCCGGACAGTCGACAATTTGGTTCTTTTTAGTTAGGAACCGGGTCCAGAATTTCCTGGCCGATTCCCCTGGCTGCTGAGTTATATGGCTCAAGTCATCAGCATCCGGTGGTCGCACATAAGTGCCCTGGAAGTTGTCAAGGAATGCATCTTCCAAATCCTCCCAACTGCCAATGGAGTTTGCTGGCAAGCTATTCAGCCAATGCCGAGCTGGTCCTTTGAGTTTTAGTGGGAGGTACTTGATGGCATGTAGATCGTCACCGCGGGCCATGTGGATGTGGAGGAGGAAATCCTCGATCCATACCGCGGGGTCTGTTGTACCATCATATGACTCAATGTTCACGGGTTTAAATCCTTCTGGGAATTCGTGATCCATTACTTCATCAGTGAAGCATAGGGGGTGTGCGGCGCCTCTGTGTCGGGCTATGTCACGACGTAGTTCATACGAGTCTTGTCTGCTGTATTCGGCCCGGCCGGATTTGCTTTTAGTGTATCCGGCGTGACGATCATCGTCACGCGTTGGGGCGCGCCCCCGTGATCCGTAGATCGATCTTGTATGTCCTGCTTTGTTTTCCAATACGTCTCGCAGGTCCTGCGTGTTGCCCCGGGCCTTGGTGTTTTTGTTTGTCTGGCGACGGGGTGCGGGCTGGACTTCGGGCTGATATGCCCCTCTGTCTCGGCCACGAGGTGGCCGATCAGCCGCATCATACGCTGGTAATGCAGGTTTTAATGCTTCCTCCTCGAGTTGGGGTAGCAACCTGCGCTTTGGGTAACTCTTGGTTGGGCGCTCGAGTTCGTATTCCTCGGCCGCCAGGACCTCAGTCCATCTATCCGCTAGCAGATCTTGATCAGCTCGAAGCTGTTGTTGCTTTTTCTTCAGGCTATTTGCTGTGGCTATAAGCCGGCGCTTGAAGCGCTCCTGCTCGACGGGATCCTCAGGCACGATAAATTCTTCGTCGCCGAGGCTCACCTCGTCTTCGGAGAGAGGCATGTAATTGTCATCCTCTGATTCTCCGTCTGCTGCCTGTTCCTGAGGGCTAGCTTGTTCATCCTCCTGCTCGAGGCCTGGCTGGAGGGGATTGTCTTCGTCTTCGGCACTATCCGGAGCGTTATTGTCTCTTGTGCCGGTATCGCTGCTTTTGCTATGGCGGGACTTAGAGCGGCGCCGCTGACGCCGGTGCTTGGATTGCTTCTTGGAGGGATTATCCTCCGTTGCCTTATCGCCATCGCCTTCTTTGGGGGTGTCCACCATGTATATATCATATGATGAGGTGGCAGTCCAGCGCCCTGTGGGCGGTGGTTCCTGTTCGTCTCCTGCATCGTCGTCCATACCGTCGATGTCTTCGGAGCCGAAATCGAGCATGTCGGTTAAATCGTCGACAGTGGCTACTACGTGGGTGGTGGGTGGGGAGCGAATTTTTTCGTCGTCCGCATCCCACTCTAGCCGGACATAGTTCGGCCAAGGGTCTCCTGACAAGGAGAGAGACCTTAATGAGTTTCGCACGTCGCCCAGTGGTGAGTGCTGAAAGATATCCGCGGAGGAAAACTCCATGATCGGTGCCCAATCAGATTCGATTGGCACGGACGCAGGCGGTTCGGAGCCCGTGGCCGAGGACGAATCCAAGTGTCCGGCAACACGGGGCTCATAAGAGGTGAAGTCAGTATTCGGCTCTATCGCCGCTGCGTGCGCGGCCTCCGTGGCGGGGTCTATCCACCCGTCCTCGGATGGCACGATATGCTCCGGATTGAGGGCCGGAGTAGTTGTAGGTGTGATCTCCCGAACACTGTCCGACGGCAGAGCTAAGTCATGCTCGTCGTGACTGTGCGGCGCACCTGACATGGGCGCGAATCTGTCGAAGATCAAGTCTCCGCGGATGTCGGCAGTATAGTTCAAGTTTCCAAACCTAACCTGATGGCCAGGGGCGTAGCTCTCGATCTGCTCAGAAGGCCAAGCGAGTTGGCCCGCAGTACGAAGCCGCCGAATACGAAGATCTGTCCGGGGAGGAAAGCCTCGCCCTGGATCGCATCGTTGTCGATGATCGAAGGAGCCATCAAGCCTTTATCGCGACGGCACAGTGGAACTCTCAATGAAAGCACCAATGTCGGTGTCAAAATCGGCGAATCTCGGGTAGGGGGTCCCTAACTGTGCGTCTAAGGCGGATGGTAACAGAGGGCGGGGGACACAATGTTTACCCAGGTTCGGTCCCTCTCGATGGAGGTAATACCCTACTTCCTGCTTGATTGATCTTGATGATATGAGTATTACAAGAGTTGATCTACCACGAGATCGTAGAGGCTAAACCATAGAAGCTAGCCTATGGTATGATTGTTATTGTCCTACAGACTAAACCCTCTGGTTTATATAGACACCGGAGGGGGCTAGGGTTACACAGAGTCGGTTATAAGGGAGGAGATCTACATATCCGTATTGCCAAGCTCGCCTTCCACGCAAAGGAGAGTCCCATCCGGACACGGGACGAAGTCTTGAGTCTTGTATCTTCATAGTCCAACAGTCCGGCTGTCCGAGGACCCCCTAATCCAGGACTCCCTCAGGGTGCGTCTACGCTGATTTCTGGCTGTGACAGAGAAGTCGAAGTTGCGGGCGGCTAGGCCACTGCGGCAACGATGCCTCCATAAGGGCGGTTTTTAGCGGGCGGTGCTCTTCGGATGTTGCGTTGGACTAGTTCGGTGCGAGTTTTGCAACTTTCTTTGTGAAGCTCGTTAGCAAAATCGGAGCTGCCTTATCCTCGATGCTTCGGTCGACTGTTTGCCGTTTGTTGCTAGGTCGTCCGCGTGTCCCTCTTGTGGGGTTTGTAATATAGGTTTAGCCCGGTTTTCCTCTAATTAACTGGACAACTCTTTTTTTTAATCAATGAAAATGACAAATCGTTTGCCTCGTTAAAAAAAAACAGTTGCTGTTGGTAAGGATTGACCGACCTTATTAAAAACGACGGATGTTCTTCCCAGCTGATGCATGCGTACGTGCTGGGTTATCTCCGGCGGCCTGGGCTTGAGCGTGCGGCCGCCTCGCCGCACTGCAAGTCTTGCCATGGTCCGACTCTCTTTGCAGTACAGACACGGCAAGCTTTGTACAATCAATGCACCCGTGAATATACGATGCTGTACTACTTCAAATGTGGAAATTCTATGCAACTGACTATTTCCCATTGGACTTAAAAAATGGTTTTCTCCCCTCAAAAATGTAAAATAAAATGTTAGTATCTCCCAGTCAATAATTGTAGCTGTGTAATTAAGACATTTTAACCCATTGTACTACTTGTGTAGGAATCTCACTGTCTGTGTGATAAGATTCGTTGGCTATTAGCACAGAACTGAAGAACAATTATTTAATTTTCGTCTGAAAAGTAGCAAAACCAAAAGTTTAAACTGAGTTTTTCAGTTAATTTCTACATAAAATAAAAAGGGAAATTACTGTAGGTGTTTTGGATTGAGTTACCGATATTTTGTGCTTTTGAACAAGTAACCATTTAGGGCTTATTTGATTCACAAGATCTCTAAAACGCATGAATTGAAAAAAATTAGAAAGAGCGAACTGAGCAGAGCTCAGCTGGCTAGGTTCCTTGTAGTGGAAATTGCTCATCTCAGTTCAAGTGCTAATTAAACTTGAAACATGTGCTCGCATTCTCCAAAATTTATTTCAGGCTTTTCGTCGATATTCGTTCACCGGCGCATTAGTCAACTATGAAGCGTGTGCAACGACATTGTCAATCTCAATAAGTACCGGCTGCCTCTCAAGGTGTTCCTAGGAGGAGTGTGTGTGCCCTTATATGCGTGAGTGTATATGCATTTATGTGAGCGTGTGCTCTATTTTTGTAAAAAAAACAGAGTGACATGGCATATTGAACAATATATGAATGTTTTATTGCGCACGAAAAAACTAAATGATTCTTCACATGAGCTTGAAGTGGTAACAAAATTCCTATGAACTATAGTATACATATATTTGGGAATGTTTTTTACGGATTGAAATCCCACCAACCAAATGAGACACATAAGGAAAATTCCTATGGATTGGAGGCGGTCAGCATGGTCTTCAACGATATCGTTTCACCACCGCACCATGAAAATCAACTGCCAGTTAAGTCTTTTTTTTTGTGAACGCGCAAAGGCTCGTTGATGTATTAGAAGAAGAGAGAATAAGAAGTTACAAAGGATCCGGCGATATGCTACGGTTACAAACATCACCACGACAACATATGGCGGGCAACCAAGAACACTGGACAACGCTATATCTCCTGCCAATACCTGTTTCCAAATGTCCGACAACCCTTTCGCACCTGACAACATCCACATCTCATTCTCGCTAGAAATGTGCCAACCGAGCTAAGAAGCAACAACCGCCGAGCGCTGAAAGAAGCGTCCGTTACAGTCCTTCCACAACATACAAAGTACTTCTAGTTTTATAGTTGTTATAGGTAAAGCGAACGTCAAGCGTGCGCAGAATTGTATCGGTGGTCGATAAAACTTGAGGGAATATTTATTCTACCTGTAGCTCCTCGTTGGGTTCGACACTCTTACTTATCGAAAGAGGCTACAATTGATCCCCTATACTTGTGGGTTATCACCTCCGCGATCTGCACACGTTCGGCTCGGTGACGTCCCACGAACTCTCGATCCAGCTGAGTGTCGAGGGAGGGCTTCGTCAGCACGACCGCGTGATGACGGTGATGATGAAGCTACCGGCGCAGGGCTTCGCCTAAGGACTGCAACGATATGACCGAGGTGGACTATGATGGAGGGGGGCACCGCACACGGCTAAGAGATCAATGATCAACTTGTGTGTCTATGGGGTGCCCCCTCTGTTGGAAATATGCCCTAGAGGCAATAATAAAATGGTTATTATTATATTTCCTTGTTCATGATAATTGTCTATTGTTCATGCTAAAATTGCATTGATAGGAAACTCAGATACATGTGTGGATACATAGACAACACTATGTCCCTAGTAAGTCTCTAGTTGACTAGCTCGTTGATCAATCGATGGTTACGGTTTCCTGACCATGGACATTGGATGTCGTTGATAACGGGATCACATCATTAGGAGAATGATGTGATGGACAAGACCCAATCCTAAGCCTAGCACAAGATCGTGTAGTTCGTTTGCTAAGAGCTTTTCTAATGTCAAGTATCATTTCCTTAGACCATGAGATTGTGCAACTCCCGGATACCGTAGGAATGCTTTGGGTGTACCAAACGTCACAACGTAACTGGGTGGCTATAAAGGTGCACTACAGGTATCTCCGAAAGTGTCTGTTGGGTTGGCACGAATCGAGACTGGGATTTGTCACTCCGTGTAAACGGAGAGGTATCTCTGGGCCCACTCGGTAGGACATCATCATAATGTGCACAATGTGACCAAGGAGTTGATCACGGGATGATGTGTTACGGAACGAGTAAAGAGACTTGCCGGTAACGAGATTGAACAAGGTATCGGGATACCGACGATCGAATCTCGGGCGAGTAACATACCGATCGACAAAGGGAATTGTATACGGGATTGATTGAATCCCCGACATCGTGGTTCATCCGATGAGATCATCGTGGAACATGTGGGAGCCAACATGGGTATCCAGATCCCGCTGTTGGTGATTGACCGGAGAACGTCTCGGTCATGTCTGCATGGTTCCCGAACCCGTAGGGTCTACACACTTAAGGTTCGATGACGCTAGGGTTATAGGGAATAGATATACGTGGTTACCGAATGTTGTTCGGAGTCCCGGATGAGATCCCGGACGTCACGAGGAGTTCCGGAATGGTCCAGAGGTAAAGATTTATATATGGGAAGTCCCGTTTTGGCCACCGGAAGAGTTTCGGGCGTCACCGGTAATGTATCAGGACCACCGGAAGGGTCCGGGGGGTCCACCGGGAGGGGCCACCAGCCCCAGAGGCCTACGTGGGCCAATAGTGGGAAGGGACCAGCCCCTAGGTGGGCTGGGGCGCCTCCCACCAAGGCCCAAGGCGCCCTCAAGAGGAGAGGGGGCAAACCCTAGGAGCAGATGGGCCCTAAGGCCCACCCTAGGTGCGCCCCCTCTCTCCCCCTTGGCCGCCACCCAGATGGGATCTGGGGGCTGCCGCCAACCCCAGGGAGGGAACCCTAGGTGGGGGCGCAGCCCCTCCTCTTCCCCTATATATACTTGAGGTATGAGGGCTGCCCAACACATGATTTGATCTCTCTCTTTGGCGCAGCCCTACCCCTCTCCCTCGTCGTCTCTCGCAGTGCTTGGCGAAGCCCTGCTGGAGTGCCACGCTCCTCCATCACCACCATGCCGTTGTGCTGCTTCTGGATGGAGTCTTCCCCAACGTCTCCCTCTCTCCTTGCTGGATCAAGGCGTGGGAGACGTCACCGGGCTGCACATGTGTTGAACGCGGAGGCGCCGTGGTTCGGCGCTTAGATCGGAATCAACCGCGATCTGAATCGCTACGAGTACGACTCCTTCATCCGCGTTCTTGCAATGCTTCCGCATCGCGATCTACAATGGTATGTAGATGCATTCCCCTTCCCTCGTTGCTAGATTACTCCATAGGTTGATCTAGGTGATGCGTAGAAAATTTTGAATTTCTGCTACGTTCCCCAACAGTGGCATCATGAGCTAGGTCTATGCATAGTTTCTATGCACGAGTAGAACACAAAGTAGTTGTGGGCGTCAATTTTGTCAATTTACTTGCCGTTACTAGTCTTATTTTGATTCGGCGGCATCGTGGGATGAAGCGGCCCGGACCGACCTTACACGTGCACTTACGTGAGACAGGTTCCACCGACTGACATGCACTAGTTGCATAAGGTGGCTAGCGGGTGTCTGTCTCTCCCACTTTAGTCGGATCGGATTCGATGAAAAGGGTCCTTATGAAGGGTAAATAGAAATTGGCATATCACGTTGTGGCTTTTGCGTAGGTAAGAAACGTTCTTGCTAGAATCACATAGCAGCCACGTAAAACATGCAACAACAATTAGAGGACGTCTAACTTGTTTTTGCAGGGTATGCTATGTGATGTGATATGGCCAAAAGGATGTGATGAATGATATATGTGATGTATGAGATTGATCATGTTCTTGTAATAGGAATCACGACTTGCATGTCGATGAGTATGACAACCGGCAGGAGCCATAGGAGTTGTCTTAATTTATTGTATGACCTGCGTGTCAATCAAAACGCCATGTAATTACTTTACTTTATTGCTAACCGTTAGCCATAGTAGTAGAAGTAATAGTTGGCGAGACAACTTCATGAAGACACGATGATGGAGATCATGGTGTCATGCCGGTGACGAAGGTGATCATGCCGCGCCTCGAAGATGGAGATCAAAGGCGCAGGATGATATTGGCCATATCACGTCACTTTATGATTTGCATGTGATGTTTGTCATGTTTACATCTTGTTTGCTTAGAACGACGGTAGCATAAATAAGATGATCCCTCACTAAAATTTCAAGAGACGTGTTCCCCCTAACTGTGCACCGTTGCGAAGGTTCGTTGTTTCGAAGCACCACGTGATGATCGGGTGTGATAGATTCTAACGTTCGAATACAACGGGTGTTGACGAGCCTAGCATGTACAGACATGGCCTCGGAACACATGCGAAACACTTAGGTTGACTTGACGAGCCTAGCATGTACAGACATGGACTCGGAACACAAGAGACCGAAAGGTCGAACATGAGTCGTATAGTAGATACGATCAACATGGATATGTTCACCGATGATGACTAGTCCGTCTCACGTGATGATCGGACACGGCCTAGTTTGACTGGGATCATGTATCACTTAGATGACTAGAGGGATGTCTATCTAAGTGGGAGTTCATTGAATAATTAGATGAACTTAATTATCATGAACATAGTCAAAAAGTCTTTGCAAATTATGTCATAGCTTACCTTTAGTTCTACTGTTTAAGATATGTTCCTAGAGAAAATTTAGTTGAAAGTTGATAGTAGCAATTATGTGGACTGGGTCCGTGAACTGAGGATTGTCCTCATTGCTGCACAGAAGGCTTATGTCCTTAATGCACCGCTCGGTGTGCTGAACCTCAGCGTCGTCTGTAGATGTTGCGAAACTTCTGACATACACGTTTTGATGACTACGTGATAGTTCAGTGCGTAATGCTAACGGTTTAGAATTGTGGCACCAAAGACGTTTTGAAACGTCGCAGAACATATGAGATGTTCCGAAGACTGAAATTGGGATTTCAGACTAGTGCCCACGTCAAGAGGTATGAGACCCCTGACAAGTTTCTTAAGCCTGCAAACTAAGGGAGAAAAGCTCAATCGTTGAGCATGTGCTCAGATTGTCTGAGTACTACAATCACTTGAATCGAGTGGGAGTTAATCTTCCAGATGAGATAGTGATGGTTCTCCATAGTCATTGCCACCAAGCTATTAGAGCTTCGTGATGAACTATAACATATCAGGGATAGACATAATGATCCTTGAGCAACTCGCGATGTTTGACACCGCGAAAGTAGAAATCAAGAAGGAGCATCAATTGTTGATGGTTAGTAAAACCACTAGTTTCTAGAAGGGCAAGGGCAACAGGGATACTTCATGAAACAGCAAATCATTTGCTGCTCTAGTATAGAATCCCAAGGTTGAACCCAAACCCGAGACTAAGTGCTTCTGTAATGAGGGGAACGGTCACTGAAGCAGAACTACCCTAGATACTCGGTAGATGAGAAGGCAGGCAAGGTCGACAGAAGTATATTGGATATACATTATATGAATGTGTACTTTACTAGTACTCCTAGCAGCACCAGGGTATTAGATACCGTTTCGGTTGCTAAGTGTTAGTAACTCGAAATAAAAGCTGCGGAATAAACGGAGACTAGCTGAAGGTGAGATGACGATATGTGTTGGAAGTGTTTCCAAGGTTGATGTGATCAAGCGTCGCATTCTCCCTCTACCATCGAGATTGGTGTTAAACCTAAATAATTTTTATTTGGTGTTTGCGTTGAGCATAAACATGATTGGATTATGTTTATCGCAATACGGTTATTCATTTAAGGAGAATAATGGTTACTCTGTTTATTTGAATAATACCTTCAATGGTCTTGCACCTAAAATGAATCTCGATCGTAGTGATACACATGTTCATGCCAAAAGATATAAGATTGTAATGATGGTACCACATACATGTGGTACTGCTATTTGAGTCATATTGGGATAAAACGCATGAAGAAGCTCCATGTTTATGAATCTTTGGACTCACTCGTTTTTCGAAAGATTGAGACATGCGAACCATGTCTATTGGTATATATGCGTGAAGAAACTCCATGCAGATGGATTGTTTGGACTCACTTGATTTTGAATCACTTGAGACATGCAAATCATACCACATGGGCAAGATGACTGGAAAAGCCTTTTTTCAATAAGATGGAACAAGAGAACAACTTGTTGGAAATAATACATTTGATGTGTGCAGTCCAATGAGTGCTGAGGCACGCGGTGGATATCGATATGTTCTTACTTCACAGATGATTTGAGTAGATGCTGAGTGTATTTACTTGATGAAACACAAGTCTGAATTATTGAAAGGTTCAAGTAATTTCAGAGTGAAGTTGAAGATCGTCGTGACAAGAGGATAAAATGTCTGTGATATGATCATAGAGATGAGTATCTGAGTTACGAGTTTGGCACACAATTAAGAAATTGTGGAAATTGTTTCACGACTAATACCGCCTGGAACACTATAATGTGATGGTGTGTCCGAACATCATAACTGCACCCTATTGGATATGGTGCATACCATGATGTCTCTTATCGAATTACCACTATCGTTCATGGGTTAGGCATTAGAGACAACCGCATTCACTTTAAAAGGGGCACCACGCAATTCCGTTGAGACGACACCGTTTAGAGAAACCTAAGTTGTCGTTTCTTAAAAGTTTGGGGCTGCGATGCTTATGTGAAAAAGTTTCAGGCTGATAAGCTCGAACCCAAAGCGGATAAATGCATCTTCATAGAATACCCAAAGCAGTTGGCCATACCTCCTATTTCAGATCTGGAAGCAAAAGTAATTGCTTCTAGACACGGGTCCTTTCTCGAGGAAAAGTTTCTCTCGAAAGAATTGAGTGGGAGGATGGTGGAGACTTGATGAGGTTATTGAACCATGACTTCAACTAGTGTGTAGCAGGGCACAGGAAGTTGTTCCTGTGGCACCTACACCAAGTGAAGTGGAAGCTTATGCTAGTGATCATGAAACTTCGGATCAAGTCACTACCAAACCTCGTAGGACGGCAAGGATGCGTACTACTTCAGAGTGGTACGTAATCCTGTCTTGGAAGTCATGTTGCTAGACAACAATGAACCTACGAGCTATGGAGAAGCGATGGTGGGCCCGGATTCCGACGAATGGCTCGAGGCCATGAAATCCGAGAGAGGATCCATGTATAAAAGCAAAGTATAGACTTTGGAAGAAATACTTGATGGTCGTAAGGCTGTTGGGTGGAGATGGATTTTAAAAGGAAGACAGACAATGATGGTAACTGTCACCATTAAGAAAGCTCGGCTTGTCGTTAAGATGTTTTCCGACAAGTTCAAGGAGTTGACTACGATGAGATTTTCTCACTCGTAGCGATGCTAAGAGTCTGTTGGAATTATATTAGCAGTTACTGCATTATTTATGAAATCTTGCAGATAGGATGTCAAAAACATTGTTTCCTCGACGATTTTCTAGAGGAAAGGTTGTATGTGATACAACCAGAAGGTTTTGTCAATCCTGAAAGATGCTAACAAGTATGCAATGCTCCGGCAATCCTTCTAAGGACTGGAGTGAGCATCTCGGAGTTGGAATGTACGCTTTGATGAGATGATCAAAGATTTTGGGTTTATACAAAGTTTATGAGAAACTTGTATTTCCAAAGAAGTAGGTGGGAGCACTATAGAATTTCTGATGAGTATATGTTGTTGACATATTGTTGATCAAAGATGATGTAGAATTTCTGGAAAGCATACAGGGTTATTTGAAAATTGTTTTTCAATGGAAAACCTGGATTAAGCTACTTAAACATTGAGCATCAAGATCTATAAGGATAGATCAAAAACGCTTAATAGTACTTTCAAATGAATACATACCGTGACAAGATTTTGAAGGAGTTCAAAATAGATCAGCAAAGAAGAAGTTCTTGGCTGTGTTACAAGGTGTGAGTATTGAGTAAGACTCAATACCTGACCACGGCAGAAGAGAGAGAAAGGACGAAGGTCGTCCCCTATGCTTTAGACGTAGGCTCTACAGTATGCTATGCTGTTTACCGCACCTAAAGTGTGCCTTGCCATGAGTTGGTCAAGGGGTAAAAGAGTGATCCAGGAATGGATCACATGACAGCGGTCGAACTTATCCTTAGTATCTAGTGGACTAAGGAATTTTTCTCGATTATGGAGGTGGTAAAAGAGTTCGTCGTAAAGGGTTACGTCGATGCGAACTTTGACACTAATCCAGATGACTCTAGTAGTAAACCGGATTCGTATAGTAGAGCAGTTATCTGGAATAGCTCCAAGTAGCGCGTGGTAGGTACATCTACAAGATGACATAGAGATTTGTAAAGCACACATGGATCTGAATGTTGCAGACCCGTTGACTAAAACCTCTCTCACAAGCAGAACATGATCAAACCCTAGTAAACTCTTTGGGTCTAGTCACATGGCGATGTGGACTATGAATGTTAATCACATGGTGATGTGAACTAGATTATTGACTCTAGTGCAAGTGGGAGACTGTTGGAAATATGCCCTAGAGGCAATAATAAAATGCATTTATGTGAGCGTGTGCTCTATTTTTGTAAAAAAAATAGAGTGACATGACATATTGAACAATATATGAATGTTTTATTGCGCACGAAAAAACTAAATGATTCTTCACATGAGGTTGAAGTGGTAACAAAATTCCTATGAACTATAGTATACATATATTTGGGAATGTTTTTTACGGATTGAAATCCCACCAACCAAATGAGACACATAAGGAAAATTCCTATGGATTGGAGGCGGTCAGCATGGTCTTCAACGATATCGTTTCACCACCGCACCATGAAAATCAACTGCCAGTTAAGTCTTTTTTTTGTGAACGCGCAAAGGCTCGTTGATGTATTAGAAGAAGAGAGAATAAGAAGTTACAAAGGATCCGGCGATATGCTACGGTTACAAACATCACCACGACAACATATGGCGGGCAACCAAGAACACTGGACAACGCTATATCTCCTGCCAATACCTGTTTCCAAATGTCCGACAACCCTTTCGCACCTGACAACATCCACATCTCATTCTCGCTAGAAATGTGCCAACCGAGCTAAGAAGCAACAACCGCCGAGCGCTGAAAGAAGCGTCCGTTACAGTCCTTCCACAACATACAAAGTACTTCTAGTTTTATAGTTGTTATAGGTAAAGCGAACGTCAAGCGTGCGCAGAATTGTATCGGTGGTCGATAAAACTTGAGGGAATATTTATTCTACCTGTAGCTCCTCGTTGGGTTCGACACTCTTACTTATCGAAAGAGGCTACAATTGGTCCCCTATACTTGTGGGTTATCACCTCCGCGATCTGCACACGTTCGGCTCGGTGACGTCCCACGAACTCTCGATCCAGCTGAGTGTCGAGGGAGGGCTTCGTCAGCACGACCGCGTGATGACGGTGATGATGAAGCTACCGGCGCATGGCTTCGCCTAAGGACTGCAACGATATGACCGAGGTGGACTATGATGGAGGGGGGCACCGCACACGGCTAAGAGATCAATGATCAACTTGTGTGTCTATGGGGTGCCCCCTCTGTTGGAAATATGCCCTAGAGGCAATAATAAAATGGTTATTATTATATTTCCTTGTTCATGATAATTGTCTATTGTTCATGCTAAAATTGCATTGATAGGAAACTCAGATACATGTGTGGATACATAGACAACACTATGTCCCTAGTAAGTCTCTAGTTGACTAGCTCGTTGATCAATCGATGGTTACGGTTTCCTGACCATGGACATTGGATGTCGTTGATAACGGGATCACATCATTAGGAGAATGATGTGATGGACAAGACCCAATCCTAAGCCTAGCACAAGATCGTGTAGTTCGTTTGCTAAGAGCTTTTCTAATGTCAAGTATCATTTCCTTAGACCATGAGATTGTGCAACTCCCGGATACCGTAGGAATGCTTTGGGTGTACCAAACGTCACAACGTAACTGGGTGGCTATAAAGGTGCACTACAGGTATCTCCGAAAGTGTCTGTTGGGTTGGCACGAATCGAGACTGGGATTTGTCACTCCGTGTAAACGGAGAGGTATCTCTGGGCCCACTCGGTAGGACATCATCATAATGTGCACAATGTGACCAAGGAGTTGATCACGGGATGATGTGTTACGGAACGAGTAAAGAGACTTGCCGGTAACGAGATTGAACAAGGTATCGGGATACCGACGATCGAATCTCGGGCGAGTAACATACCGATCGACAAAGGGAATTGTATACGGGATTGATTGAATCCCCGACATCGTGGTTCATCCGATGAGATCATCGTGGAACATGTGGGAGCCAACATGGGTATCCAGATCCCGCTGTTGGTTATTGACCGGAGAACGTCTCGGTCATGTCTGCATGGTTCCCGAACCCGTAGGGTCTACACACTTAAGGTTCGATGACGCTAGGGTTATAGGGAATAGATATACGTGGTTACCGAATGTTGTTCGGAGTCCCGGATGAGATCCCGGACGTCACGAGGAGTTCCGGAATGGTCCAGAGGTAAAGATTTATATATGGGAAGTCCCGTTTTGGCCACCGGAAGAGTTTCGGGCGTCACCGGTAATGTATCAGGACCACCGGAAGGGTCCGGGGGGTCCACCGGGAGGGGCCACCAGCCCCAGAGGCCTACGTGGGCCAATAGTGGGAAGGGACCAGCCCCTAGGTGGGCTGGGGCGCCTCCCACCAAGGCCCAAGGCGCCCTCAAGAGGAGAGGGGGCAAACCCTAGGAGCAGATGGGCCCTAAGGCCCACCCTAGGTGCGCCCCCCTCTCTCCCCCTTGGCCGCCACCCAGATGGGATCTGGGGGCTGCCGCCAACCCCAGGGAGGGAACCCTAGGTGGGGGCGCAGCCCCTCCTCTTCCCCTATATATACTTGAGGTATGAGGGCTGCCCAACACATGATTTGATCTCTCTCTTTGGCGCAGCCCTACCCCTCTCCCTCCTCGTCTCTCACAGTGCTTGGCGAAGCCCTGCTGGAGTGCCACGCTCCTCCATCACCACCATGCCGTTGTGCTGCTACTGGACAGAGTCTTCCCCAACCTCTCCCTCTCTCCTTGCTGGATCAAGGCGTGGGAGACGTCACCGGGCTGCACGTGTGTTGAACGCGGAGGCGCCGTGGTTCGGCGCTTAGACCGGAATCAACCGCGATCCGAATCGCTACGAGTACGACTCCTTCATCCGCGTTCTTGCAACGCTTCCGCATCGCGATCTACAATGGTATGTAGATGCACTCCCCTTCCCTCGTTGCTAGATTACTCCATAGATTGATCTTGGTGATGCGTAGAAAATTTTGAATTTCTGCTACGTTCCCCAACACCCTCCCCCGTATATAAAGGAGTGGAGGAGGGGGAGGGCCGGCCCTCTACTATGGCGCGCCCTGGGGAATCCTACTCCCACCGGGAGTAGGATTCCCACTTTCCAAGTAGTAGGAGTAGGAGAGAAGGAAGGGGGGAGAGAAGGAAGGAAGGGGGGGGGGGCTGGCCCCCCACCTAATTTGGATTGGGCTAGGGGGCGCGCACTCCACCTTTTCCCTTCCTCTCCTCTATTCCACTAAGGCCCAATAAGGCCCATATACTCCCCGGGGGGTTCCGGTAACCTCCCGGTACTCCGGTAAATGCCCAAACTCATCCGGAACCATTCCGATGTCCAAACATAGGCTTCCAATATATCGATCTTTATGTCTCGACCATTTCGAGACTCCTCGTCATGTCTGTGATCATATCCGGGACTCCGAACTACCTTCGGTACATCAAAACACATAAACTCATACTCCCTCCGTCTCAAAATTCTTGTCTTAGATTTGTCTAAATATGGATGTATCAAGTCACGTTTTAGTATTAGGTACATCCGTATCTAGACTAATCTAAGACAAGAATTTTGGGACGGAGGGAGTAATACCGATCGTCACCGAACGTTAAGCGTGCGGACCCTACGGGTTCGAGAACTATGTAGACATGACCGAGACACGTCTCCGGTCAATAACCAATAGCAGAACCTGGATGCTCATATTGGCTCCCACATATTCTACGAAGATCATTATCGGTCAAACCGCATAACAACATACGTTGTTCCCTTTGTCACCGGTATGTTACTTGCCCGAGATTCGATCGTCGGTATCTCAATACCTAGTTCTATCTCATTACCGGCAAGTCTCTTTACTCGTTCCGTAATGCATCATCCCACAACTAACTCATTAGTCACATTGCTTGCAAGGCTTATAGTGATGTGCATTACCGAGAGGGCCCAGAGATACCTCTCCGACAATCGGAGTGACAAATCCTAATCTCGATCTATGTCAACTCAACAAGTACCATTGGAGACACCTATAGAGCACCTTTATAATCACCCAGTTACGTTATGACGTTTGGTAGCACACAAAGTGTTCCTCCGGTATTCGGGAGTTGCATAATCTCATAGTCATAGGAACATGTATAAGTCATGAAGAAAGCAATAGCAATATACTAAACGATCAAGTGCTAAGCTAACGGAATGGGTCAAGTTAATCACATCATTCTCTAATGATGTGATCCCGTTAATCAAATGACAACTCATGTCTATGGCTTGGAAACTTAACCATCTTTGATTCAACGAGCTAGTCAAGTAGAGGCATACTAGTGACACTCTGTTTGTCTATGTATTCACACATGTACTAAGTTTCCAGTTAATACAATTCTAGCATGAATAATAAACATTTATCATGATATAAGGAAATATAAATAACAACTTTATTATTGCCTCTAGGGCATATTTCCTTCAGTCTCCCACGTGCACTGGAGTCAATAATCTTGATTACACAGTAATGATTCTAACACCCATGGAGTCTTGGTGCTGATAATGATTTTCTCGTGAGAGAGGCTTAGTCAACGGGTCTGCAACATTCAGATTCGTATGTATCTTGAAAATCTCTATGTCTCCCTCCTTGACACTATCGCCGATGGAATTGAAGCGTCTCTTGATGTGCTTGGTTCTCTTGTGAAATCTGGATTCCTTTGCCAAGGCAATTGCACCAGTATTGTCACAAAAGATTTTCATTGGACCCGATGCACTAGGTATGACACCTAGATCAGATATGAACTCCTTCATCCAGACTCCTTCATTTGCTGCTTCCGAAGCAGCTATCTACTACGCTTCACACGTAGATCCCGCCACGACGGTTTGCTTAGAACTGCACCAATTGACAGCTCCACCGTTCAATTTAAATACGTATCTGGTTTGTGACTTAGAGTCATCCGGATCAGTGTCAAAGCTTGCATCGACGTAACCATTTACGATGAGCTCTTTGTCACCTCCATAAATGAGAAACATATCCTTAGTCCTTTTCAGGTATTTCAGGATGTTCTTGACCGCTGTCCAATGATCCACTCCTGGATTACTTTGGTACCTCCCTACTAAACTAATAGCAAGGCACACACCAGGTCTGGTACACAGCATTGCATACATGATAGAGCCTATGGCTGAAGCATAGGGAACAACTTTCATTTTCTCTGTATCTTCTGCAGTGGTCGGGCATTGAGTCTCACTCAACTTCACACCTTGTAACACAGGCAAGAACCCTTTCTTTGCTTGATCCATTTTGAACTTCTTCAAAACTTTATCAAGGTATGTGCTTTGTGAAAGTCCAATTAAGCGTCTCGGTCTATCTCTACAGATCTTGATGCCCAATATATAAGCAGCTTCACCGAGGTCCTTCATTGAAAAACTCTTATTCAAGTATCCTTTTATGCTATCCAGAAATTCTATATCATTTCCAATCAACAATACGTCATCCACATATAATATTAGAAATGCTACAGAGCTCCCACTCACTTACTTGTAAAAACAGGCTTCTCCAAAAGTCTGTATAAAACCATATGCTTTGATCACACTATCAAAGCGTTTATTCCAACTCCGAGATGCTTTCACCAGTCCATAAATGGATCGCTGGAGCTTGCACACTTTGTTAGCATCCTTTGGGTTGATAAAACCTTCGGGTTGCATCATATACAACTCTTCTTCCAGAAATTCATTCAGGAATGCAGTCTTTACATCCATTTGCCAAATTTCATAATCATAAAATGCAGCAATTGCTAACATGATTCGGACAGACTTAAGCATCGCTACGGGAGAGAAGGTCTCATCGTAGTCAACTCCTTGAACTTGTCGAAAACCTTTCGCAACAAGTCGAGCTTTGTAGACAGTAACATTACCGTCAGCGTCGGTCTTCTTCTTGAAGATCCACTCATTCTCGATGGCTTGCCGATCATTGGGAAAGTCAACCAAAGTCCACAGTTTGCTCTCATATATGGATCCCATCTCAGATTTCATGGCCTCAAGCCATTTCACGGAATCTGGGCCCATCATCGCTTCCTCATAGTTCGTAGGTTCGTCATGGTCAAGTAACATGACCTCTAGAACAGGATTACCGTAGCACTCTGGTGTGGATCTTAATCTGGTTGACCTACGAGGTTCGGTAGTAACTTGATCTGAAGTTTCATGATCATTATCATTAGCTTCCTCACTAATTGGTGTAGGGATCACAGGAACTAATTTCTGTGATGAACTACTTTCCAATAAGGAAGCAGGTACAGTTACCTCATCAAGTTCTACTTTCCTCCCACTCACTTCTTTCAAGAGAAACTCCTTCTCTAGAAAGGATCCTTTCTTAGCAACGAATGTCTTGCCTTCAGATCTGTGATAGAAGGTGTACCCAACAGTCTCCTTTGGGTATCCTATGAAGACACATTTCTCTGATTAGGGTTCGACCTTATCAGGTTGAAGCTTTTTCACATAAGCATCGCAGCTCCAAACTTTAAGAAACGACAACTTGGGTTTCTTGCCAAACCACAGTTCATAAGGTGTCGTCTCAACGGATTTAGATGGTGCCCTATTTAACATGAATGCAGCCGTTTCTAAAGCATAACCCCAAAACGAAAGCGGTAAATCAGTAAGAGACATCATAGATCGCACCATATCTAATAAAGTGCAATTACGACGTTCGGACACACCATTACGTTGTGGTGTTCCGGGTGGCGTGAGTTGCGAAACTATTCCGTATTGTTTCAAATGAAGACCAAACTCGTAACTCAAATATTCTCCTCCACGATCAGATCGTAGAAACTTTATTTTCTTGTTACGATGATTTTCCACTTCACTCTGAAATTCTTTGAACTTTTCAAATGTTTCAGACTTATGTTTCATTAAGTAGATATACCCATATCTGCTCAAATCATCTATGAAGGTGAGAAAATAACGATACCCGCGGCGAGCCTCAATATTCATCGGACCACATACATCAGTATGTATGATTTCCAGCAAATCTGTTGCTCGCTCCATTGTTCCAGGGAACGGAGTTTTAGTCATCTTGCCCATGAGGCATGGTTCGCAAGTACCAAGTGATTCATAGTCAAGTGATTCCAAAAGTCCATCAGAATGGAGTTTCTTCATGTGCATTACACCAATATGACCCAAACGGCAGTGCCACAAATAAGTTGCACTATCATTATCAACTCTGCATCTTTTGGTTTCAATATTATGAATATGTGTGTCACTACTATCGAGATTCAACAAAAATAGACCACTCTTCAAGGGTGCATGACCATAAAAGACATTACTCATATAAATAGAACAACCATTATTCTTAGATTGAAATGAATAACCGTCTCGCATCAAACTAGGTGCAGATATAATGTTCATGCTTAACGGTGGCACCAAATAACAATTATTCAGGTCTAAAACTAATCCCGAAGGTAGATGTAGAGGTAGCGTGCCGACGGCGATCACATCGACTTTGGAACCATTTCCCACGCGCATCGTCACCTCGTCCTTAGCCAATCTTCGCTTAATCCATAGTCCCTGTTTCGAGTTGCAAATATTAGCAACAGAACCAGTATCAAATACCCAGGTACTACTGTGAGCATTAGTAAGATACACATCAATTACATGTATATCACATATACATATACCTTTGTTCACCTTGCCATCCTTCTTATCCGCCAAATACTTGGGGCAGTTCTGCTTCCAATGACCAGTCCCTTTGCAGTAGAAACACTCAGTCTTAGGCTTAGGTCCAGACTTGGGCCTCTTCACTTGAGCAGAAACTTGTTTGCCGTTCTTCTTGAAGTTCCCCTTCTTCCCTTTACCCTTTTTCTTGAAACTGGTGGTCTTGTTGACCATCAACACTTGATACTCTTTCTTGATTTCTACCTTCGCAGCCTTTAGCATCGCGGAGAGCTCGGGAATTGTCTTATCCATCCCTTGCATATTATAGTTCATCACAAAGCTCTGGTAGCTTGGTGGCAGTGATTGAAGAATTCTGTCAATGACACTATCATCAGGAAGATTAACTCCCAGTTGAATCAAGTGATTGTTATACCCAGACATTTTGAGTATATGTTCACTGACAGAACTATTCTCCTCCATCTTGCAGCTGTAGAACTGATTGGAGACTTCATATCTCTCAATCCGGGCATTTTCTTGAAATATTAACTTCAACTCCTGGAACATCTCATATGCTCCATGACGTTCAAAACGTCGTTGAAGTCCCGGTTCTAAGCCGTAAAGCATGGCACACTGAACTACCGAGTAGTCATCAGCTTTGCTCTGCCAGACGTTCATAACATCTGGCGTTGCTCCTGCTGCGGGTTTGGCACCTAGCGGTGCTTCCAGAACGTAATTATTCTGTGCAGCAATGAGGATAATCCTCAAGTTACGGACCTAGTCCGTGTAGTTGCTACCATCATCATTCAACTTAGCTTTCTCTAGGAACGCATTAAAATTCATCGGAACAACAGCACGGGCCATCTATCTACAACAACATAGACATGCAAAATACTATCAGGTACTAAGTTCATGATAAATTAAAGTTCAGTTAATCAAATTACTTAAGAACTCCCACTTAGATAGACATCCGTCTAATCATCTCAGTGTTCCGAGGCCATATCTGCATATGTTAGGCTCGTCAAGTTTAACCCGAGTATTCTACGTGTGCAAAACTGGCTTGCACCTGTTGTATGTGAACGTAGAGGTTATCACACCCGATCATCACGTGGTGTCTCGGCACGACGAACTTTCGCAATGGTGCATACTCAGGGAGAACACTTGTACCTTGAAATTTAGTGAGAGATCATCTTATAATGCTACTGCCGAACTAAGAAAAATAAGATGCATAAAGGATAAACATCACATGCAATCAATATAAGTGATATGATATGGTCATCATCATCTTGTGCCTTTGATCTCCATCTTCAAAGCACCGTCATGATCACCATCGTCACCGGCGCGACACCTTGATCTCCATCGTAGCATCGTTGTCGTCTCGCCAACTATTGCTTCTATGATTATCGCTACTGCTTAGTGATAAAGTAAAGCAATTACATGGCGATTTCATTTCATACAATAAAGCGACAACCATATGACTCCTGCCAGTTGCCGATAATTCTGTTACAAAACATTATCATCTCATACAATAGAATTTAGCATCATGTCTTGACCAAATCACATCACAACATGCCCTGCAAAAACAAGTTAGACGTCCTCTACTTTGTTGTTACAAGTTTTACGTGGTTGCTACGGGCTGAGCAAGAACCGTTCTTACCTACGCATCAAAACCACAATGATTTTTCGTCAAGTATGTGCTGTTTTAACCTTCAACAAGGACCGGGCGTAGTCACACTCAATTCAACTAAAGTTGGAGAAACTGACACACGCCAGCCACCTGTGTGCGAAGCACGTCGGTAGAACCAGTCTCGCGTAAGCATACGCGTAATGTCGGTTGAGGGAGTCCTGGACTAAGGGGTCCTCGGGTGTCCGGCTGTTAGACATGGGCCGGACTGATGGGCTGTGAAGATACGAAGACTGAAGACTTTCTCCCGTGTCCGGATGGGACACTCCTTGGCGTGGAAGGCAAGCTTGGCGTCCAAATATGAAGATTCCTTTCTCTGTAATCGACTTTGTACAACCCTAGTCTCCTCCGGTGTCTATATAAACCTGAGGGCTAGGTCCGTAGAGGATGAACAATCATAATCATAGTCATACAGGCTAGACTTCTAGGGTTTTAGCCATTACGATCTCGTGGTAGATCAACTCTTGTAATACTCATATTCATCAAGATCAATCAAGCAGGAAGTAGGGTATTAACTCCATAGAGAGGGCCCGAACCTGGGTAAACATTGTGTCCCTTGTCTCCTGTTATCATCAACCTTAGACGCACAGTTCAGGACCCCCTACCCGAGATCCGCTGGTTTTGACACCGACATTGGTGCTTTCATTGAGAGTTCCGCTGTGCCGTCGTCAAAAGGTTTGATGGCTCCTTCTATCATCTATAACGATGTTGTCCAAGGGGAAGTCTTCCTCCCCGGACAAATCTTCGTATTCGGCGGCTTCGCACTGCGGGCCAACTCGCTTGGCCATCTGGAGCAGATCGAAAGCTGCGCCCCTGGCCATCAGGTCAGATTTGGAAGCTTGAACTACGTCGTAGATATCCACGGAGACTTGATCTTCGACGGATTCGAGACCACGGCAGCCGCTCCCTGCCGCCACAATGAACATGACGTAAATCTGTCATTGGACCATACCCAGGAGATAGCACCTGCAACTGCTCTGGCCTTAGATCCGGAGGAGATCGCGCCATCCAAGGACGGGAAGCTCAATCCCGCCACGGAAGCCGCAGACTCAGCTGTGTTGGAGCCGGACAAAGACCTAACTTCAAGTGACATCTGTGTCACCGGAACCATGGACTCGTCTCCGGCTACAGGTTCCAAACCTTGTGCGTCCGCGTACGTCGAGCTTGATCGGTCATCGATCGTCGAATTCAGCTCCGCGGACATCTTCCGGCACTCACCCTTGGGTGACGTGCTAAACTCATTAAAAAATCTATCCTTAGCGGGGGACTCACAACCGAATTATATCCGGTTCGAACTGGAGGATGATGACGGAGAATTTTGTTTCCCACCCACCGCCCACTTCATAGCCACTGTCGAGGACTTAACCGACTCGCTCGATTACGGCTCCGAAGACATCGATGATATGGACGACGATGCCGGAGAAGAAGAGGCCCAAAATCCGCCGTTTATCGGACGTTGGACGACCACTTCCTCATATGACGTATACATGGTGGATGCACCAAAAGAGAATAGCGGCGATGACAAGGAAGATCCAGTTGAGGATAAACCTCCTGAGATACAAACAAAGCGCCGGCGTCAGCGACGCCGCTCTAAATCACGCCGCAGCAAAGATAGCAACACCGGCACAGGAGACGATAACACTCCGGACGGTGCCAAAGACAGAGAAGATCCTGACGAACAAACTGCCGAACAGGACAATCGGGAAGATGGGCAAGTTAGCCCTGATGAACAGGCCATACACGAAGACTCGGAGGACAGTAATTATCTCCCGCTCTCCGAGGAGGAGGTGAGCCTCGGCAACGAGGATTTTATCATGCCTGAGGAACCTCTCGAGCAGGAGCGCTTTAAGCGCCAGCTAATAGCCACTGCAAGGAGCCTGGAAAAGAAGCAGCAGCAGCTTCAAGCTGACCAAGATCTGCTAAACGATAGATGGACTGTTGTCCTGGCAGCCGAGGAATAAGGCCTTAAGAGCCCAGCCAAAAGTTACTTGAAGCGTAAATTACTACCTCAGTTCGATGATGAGGCGCTGGAGCCCGTACCGTCATCGCGCAATGCGGCTGACCGACCACCACGTGGTCGGGACAAAGCGACAACTCAAGCCGTACACCAGCCTGCTCCACCTCACCGTAAAGGCAGAGATAAAACAGCTCGGGGACATACCTACGACCTGCGGCAGGGCTTGGACAGTAGAGCAGGTCAGAACAGACCGATCTATGGACCAGGGGGACGCGCCCCGACACGCGACAACGGCTATCTAGCCGGACGCAACAATCATACTCACGCCCAGGCTGAGAACCGCAGACGGACTCCATCCGAGATACGTCACGACGTGGCCCGATACATAGGCGCCGCACACCCCCTTTGCTTCACCGATGAGGTGATGGATCATGAATTCCCAAAAGGGTTTTAACCCGTAAACATCGAATCATATGATGGGACAACAAACCCCGCGGTATGGATCGAGGATTTTCTTCTCCATATCCATATGGCCCGTGGTGATGATCTCCACGCCATCAAATATCTTCCACTAAAACTCAAAGGACCAGCTCGGTACTGGTTGAACAGTCTGCCCGAAAGCTCCATTGGCAGCTGGGAAGACTTGGAAGAAGCCTTCCTTGACAACTTCCAAGGAACATATGTCCGACCTCCGGATGCAGATGCGTCATATAGTCCAACAGCCCGGAGAGTTAGCCAGGAAATTCTGGACTAGGTTCTTAACTAAAAAGAACCAGATCATCGACTGTCCAGATGTCGAAGCCCTAGCGGCCTTTAAGCATAGCATCCGCGACGAATGGCTCGCCCGACATCTCATGCAGGAAAAACCAAAGTCCATGGTAGCCCTTACGGCACTTATGACCCGCTTCTGTGCGGGCGAACATAGTTGGCTAGCCCGTTGCAATAATAATGCAAGCAAACCTGGCACCTCCGAAGCCAAGGATAGCAACGGCAAGCCCCGACGCAATAGACATAAGCATCGAAACAATGGCAACAATGCCGATGACATGACTGTCAACGCCGGATTCAGTGGCTCCAAGTCCGGTCAGCGGAAGAAGCCATATAATAGGAACAATTCGGGCCCATCCAGCCTGGACTGCATACTTGATCGTCCATGCCAAATCCACGGCACTCCGGATAAACCAGCCAATCATACCAACAGAGACTATTGGGTTTTCAAACAGGCCGGCAAGTTAAATGCCGAAAACAAGGAGAAGGGATTGCAAAGCGAGGACGATGACGAGGAGCCCCGGCCACCGAACACTGGAGGACAGAAGAAGTTCCCTCCCCAAGTTAAAATAGTGAACATGATATACGCTACCCATATCCCCAAGAGGGAGCGCAAACGCGCGCTCAGGGACGTCTACGCGATGGAGCCGGTCTCCCCAAAGTTCAACCCATGGTCTTCCTGATCGATCACTTTCGACCGCAGGGACCACTCGACGAGTATCCATCATGGCGGGTCAGCCACGCTGGTCCTCGATCCAATCATCGATGGATTCCACCTCACGCGGGTCCTAATGGACGGAGGTAGCAGCCTGAACCTGCTCTATCAGGACACATCACGCAAAATGGGCATTAATCCCTCAAGAATTAAGCCCACAAGGACTACCTTTAAAGGAGTCATACCAGGTGTGGAGGCCCGCTGTACAGGCTCAATCACCCTCGAGGTTGTCTTCGGATCCCTAGACAATTTTCAAAGCGAAGAGCTGATCTTCGACATCGTCGTCCCCTTTCGCAGCGGCTATCATGCACTGCTGGGACGAACCGCATTTGCGCGCTTCAATGCGGTGCCACACTACGCTTATCTTAAGCTCAAGATGCCCGGACCATGCGGCGTCATAACAGTCAACGGAAATATGGAACGCTCCCTCCATACAGAGGAGCACATCGCTGCATTAGCAGCAGAAGTACAGAGCGGCCTTCTCAAGCAGAACCTTAATTCGTCGGCCAAATTCCCGGACACTGTCAAACGAGTCCGGACTACCTGTAGCAGGACAACGCAACTCGTCAAGAGATCGATTAGCAATTTGGCCTCCATCCCAGTCCCAACAAAGTGGCGGCATACACACCACGCGTACATAACTACGCACTTAAAATACCATGGGCATAGACAGAGGCATAACCAGCTTGTGATCCACACTACGGCTCGACCGCCCCCGGACACACATACTTTCAATTTTTCCTTTTTATCCTTTCAGGTTTCTTTTCTGCAGGCTTCTTCCGATGACCTGATCATTGGTCCTCTCGACAGGACGGATACACCAAGATGGCAAGAAGCACTGGCGTACAGGGGAATATTTAGGTGGTCTCTTTAACAATCACTGTACCTGTTTTCAGGGCCCGCACGCAGCTCTCCCTTGGTAGTGGCATGTTAAATAGCTTGGTTGCTTATTGCACCACCTGTACGAATACGCTTTGAAGTATTAATCAAACTATAATGGAAACAGTTTGCGGCCCAACTTCTGCGGCACTAGGTTACTACTCCCTTTTTTTCCTTCTTTAATAATCTTCTCAAAGTCGCGCACGTACACTTTGGTACGCTTTAATCTGCCAGGGGCTTCATTCCGACCCATAATACGGCAACAAAGTCCGAACACTTTTTACAATGTAGTTCGGCACACCGGATTTAGCATTATATGCATTGACTCCGAATCATGTGTTTGGTGAATAGTTGGGTTGCCCGGCTCCTGTGCTTACTACCTTACGTTCCGCTATATTGGCTGGGGTAGTAAAGGGAGAACTACTGCAATTGTGTCCTGATTTATCCGGATGAGCACCTCAGTAGAGAAAGCCGAAAACTGTCTGTCATGATGCGGCAAGAGCCGGTCAGCTCTTCGAAGGTTTCAAATCTTTAGCAATTTTTCCGCATTATGCGAGGGATCGGTTCTTACCCGATCAGGTGTTTACAGTACCCTAGTTCGGATACTAGGGGCTGCGCCTAAATTTTCATTGTCAAACTCCAATGGCTAAGTGAGGGTGATAAAGCCACATAGTCTGATTGCCTGGTTCGTTGCGCTAAACACCTCCTTCAAGGACCAAACAATTGGATCAAGAGTGTTTAGATTCCATCCTGAACACCCCCGTACTATCTACGTGGGGGCTGAAGCTGACGACTGGCCAACTCTCAGAATTTCATAAACACGGCCGCACAGGAGGTAAAATATTGAACAAACATTTATCTTACATAAATTAACTTGTTCCATAATACAGGGCAAGATAGTAAATATGTACTCATTCAAAGATTACATCTTTGGCGCACTGCGCCGCCACAATGCGGGATCCCTCCAGGACATTGTCAAAATATAGTTCGAGCGTGCGGTGCTCCTTGCCCTCGGGCGGACCCTCGGTCACGAGCTTGATGGCGTTCATCTTCACCCACTGCACCTTGACGCGGGCGAAGGCCATCCGCGCACCGTCGATGCAGACCGACCGCTTGATAACGTCAAGCCGGGGGCAGGCATTGACCAGCCGCTTCACGAGCCCGAAGTAGCTGCTCGGTATAGCTTCGGCAGGCCACAGCCGGATTATTAAATCCTTCATGGCTAGTTCGGCCACCCTATGCAGCTCGACCAGTTGTTTTAGCTGGTCGCTAAAGGGCACCGGATGTTCTGGCGCAAGGTATTGCGACCAGAACAGCTTCTCCGTCGAGCTCACCTCTTCGGCTCAAAAGAATTCTGCAGCATCAGAAACACTGCGCGGCAGATCCGCAAACGCCCCTGGAGAACTCCAAATCCGGGTCAGTAAGAGATACCTCTTCTTCGCATACTTGCTTTTCATAATAAAAGCCTTACCCGCGGCGATTTTCTTGGCCTATTGGATCTCCTGGAGGGCGCTTTGGGCTTCGGCCTGGGACTCTTGTGCGCTTTGGCGAGCCTTAGCGAGTTCGATCTCTTGAGCTGAAACATCGCGTTCCAAGGACTCGCACTTCTTCACGGCATCCTGGAGTTCCTGCTGGACCTCATCAAGCCTGGCCTCGTGCTTCTCACGAGCGGCTTGTTCCTTGGCAGCTTTCTCCTTGGCCTCGGCCGGCGCCTTCTTAAGGACCTTGACCTCGGTCGCTGCTTCTACAAATATCATGGCACTTCGGTCAGCACACATTATTTACTCTTTTCGAATATACAGCAAGCCACCACATACCTTGCTTGTACTCCAGCTGCCTTTTCACAAGGCCGAGCTCTTCTTCGGCCCGATCCTGACTCTGCTATAGTCCGGAGACCTCAGCAGCATGAGAGGTTGTGGCCAGCAATGACGCCTGCACATTCACACAAGACATATTTGGTTAGTTTCCTGCGAAAACTACTTGATCCTCTGTCCGGATTTTCTTTCCGAACACCGGACAGTGTCTTGGGGGCTACTGTCTATATCATGACTTTTTCTTTTGTGTCGCTTACCTCAAAGCCTCCCGGCAGACTGGTGCAGGCTTAGGTCAGTCCGCTCTTGACAGACTGAACCCTCTCAACCACCGTACCCATAAGGACATGGTGTTCCTCCACAATGGAAGTGCCTCGTAGCGCTTCCAGCAGATTATCCGGTGCCTCTGGTTGGACAGAGGTCACCGGCGGAATAGGCACACATCCTTCCTTCGGAGGAATCTGCTCGCTTGACCCCGGAGCCGTGTAGGTCTTCGCGATGGTATCCGGCTGGGGGCTGAATTAGATATGGCCCCCATCGCCAGTCTCCATGGGGGCTTTTCCCCTCGTGTGTCTGGCGGCCGAGGAGTCATCCTCTGGCGCCACCTGGACGACCTCCTGAACCTCTCCCTGGTCGGGGAAGGTCCTTCGGGACAGCACCTCGGCGTCACCCTTGGCCTGAGGAGAATGAGCCGTCGGTGGTGACTCGCTGGCCATCACCTTTGAGTCCAGAGAATCCCCCGACGAGGATTGCATGGAGCTGTCGCGGGCCGGACTGCAATCGCATAATTCAACATGTTAAAACTGTGAAGTAGAGAGGCCGGATATAGGGATGCATCAGGGTTTTCTGGTACTCATGATGCGGCCAAGGGCTTCTCTCGGGGTCACCGCTCTGGGCTGCTGTCGACGTCCCACGCGGAGTTATCCGCGAGGGGCCCCTTCCCCCTCTTGGGCGCCTCCGCCTCCAGATTTGTGGAGGCCGCCCTCTTCTTCCTTACCCCATCAGGGGGAGAGCTGCTTTCTTCCTCCTCCTCGTTGTCTTCGGCGGCAGAGGAGTGAGTCTCGTCTTCGGATGACACGTCCGAACCTCCCTTGCGGCGGGGGCCACTCCGGACCCCCTTGGCCTTCTTCTTGGCCTTCTTCTCCGGCGCCGGGACCAGCATCTTTGCCAGGAGCGGGATGACTGGTTCCTCGGACAGCGGAGCCAGACACCGAATCCGCTCCGCCTTCTTCGTCCAGTCCTGAAAAATAAATGGTGAAGTCTAGATATCTTCCTTGATCAAGCAAGTAGAGGATGCACCTTGAGATGTGAAGGACTTACCGCACTAGCAGGATGGGCAAGATAGTGCCCGCGGTCCGAGTCTATGTCCAGCGGCGTCTCATTGCCCATAAAGAGCAACTTCCAAACATCTTCGTGAGTGGTTCCAAAGAGCCTTTTCAAGGTCTGGTGCTTCTCTGGATCAAATTCCCATAAAGGGCAGGTTCGATTCTGGCATGGAAGGATCCGGCGAACTAGCATCACCTGAATCACGTTGACGAGCTTGATGTTTTTATCCACCATGCTTTGGATAAGCGTTTGCAGCGCTAATAGTTCGTCTGACGAAGACCAATTTGGGCCCTTTTCTATCCAGGAGGTGAGACGCATTGGAGCTCCGGATTTGAATTCGGGAGCCGCGGCCCAAGTGGCGTTGCGAGGCTCTGTGATATAGAACCACAGTTTCTGCCACTCCTTGACGGTCTCCACAAACGTACCTTTGGGCCATGTGACATTGGGCATCTTGCTCACCATGGCACCTCCGCACTCCGCGTGTTGGCCGTCCACCACCTTCGGTTTCACGTTGAAGATCTTGAGCCATACTCCGAAGTGGGGAGGAATGCGGAGGAAGGCCTCGCACACGACAAAAAATGCCGAGATGTTGAGGAAGGAGTTTGGGGCTAGATCATGGAAATCTAGCCCGTAATAGAACATGAGTCCGCGGACGAAAGGGTGGAGAGGAAACCCTAACCCACGGACGAAATGGGGGATGAACACCACCCTCTCATTGGGCTTCGGGGTGGGGCCCGTTGGCCGGAAGCCGGTGGGCAATTTCTTTCGCCAGATACCCGGCCTCCCGAAGCTCAGTGATGTCCTTCTCCTTGACGGACGAGGCCATCCACTTGCCTTGCGCTCCAGATCCAGACATGGTTGAGTGCTTCCTTGAGGCGGAAAAGATGAGGACCTGGGCGCTGGAGCTCGAGAAGAAGGGCAGAGAAAGAGAGAAGGCGTGGGTGAAGAAAGGAAATCCTTATCTCCTTATAAAGGTAGTGAATATCAAGCGCCTCCCCACTCGCCTTAAAACTCGCCTGTTCCCAAGGGTTGTGCGAACGGCACGGTTGGGTTACCCACGCCCGTATTGATGAGAATCCCGCAATAAGGGGTCACGATCTCTGCTTTGACAAGACGTGCCAATGAGACTGCATCTCGAAGCGGCAGGCCGAAGAACGGTTTGAAATAATGACCGGGTGATGACGTGGTGTCGCATTACCAAAATTTGTCAGCGGATTGGACTCATGGAATATTATACTCTCTGCGGTTGTGTGTGGAATTTGTTTTGCAGAGCCGGACATGTTCGTTGCGTCTGAAGACTGTGTTGGAGTATTCGGAGGAGGAACCCGTCTTGCAATGCCGAAGACAATCTGCGCGCCGGACACCTCGTCATTGAAGCCTGGTTCAGGGGCTACCGAGGGAGTCCTGGACTAAGGGGTCCTCGGGCGTACGACCTGTTAGACATGGGCCGGACTGATGGGCTGTGAATATACGAAGACCGAAGACTTTCTCCCGTGTCCGGATGGGACTCTCCTTGGCGTGGAAGGCAAGCTTGGCGTCCAAATATGAAGATTCCTTTCTCTGTAACCGACTTTGTACAAGCCTAGTCCCCTCCGGTGTCTATATAAACCGGAGGGCTAGGTCCGTAGAGCGTGAATAATCATAATCATAGTCATACAGGCTAGACTTCTAGGGTTTTATCCATTACGATCTCGTGGTAGATCAACTCTTGTAATACTCATATTCATCAAGATCAATCAAGCAGGAAGTAGGGTATTACCTCCATAGAGAGGGCCCGAACCTGGGTAAACATTGTGTCCCTTGTCTCATGTTATCATCAAACTTAGACGCACAGTTCGGGACCCCCTACCCGAGATCCGCCGGTTTTGACACCAACATCGGCCCGGGCCGCTTCATCCAACAATACCGCCAAATCAAAGTATGACATGCTGGTAAGCACTATGAATATTATCGCCCACAACTCACTTGTGTTCTACTCGTGCATATAACATCTACGCATGAACCTGGCTCTGATGCCACTGTTGGACAACGCAGTAATTTCAAAAAAATTCCTGCGCACACGCAAGATCATGGTGATGCATAGCAATGAGAGGGGAGAGTATAGTCCACGTACCCTCGTAGACCATAAGCGGAAGCATTATGACAACGCGGTTGATGTAGTCGTACGTCTTCACGATCCGACCGATCCTAGTACCGAAAGTATGGCACCTCCGTGATCTGCACACGTTCGGCTTGGTGACGTCCCACGAACTCTCGATCCAGCTGAGTGTCGAGGGAGAGCTTCGTCAGCACGACGGCGTGGTGATGGTGATGATGAAGCTACCGGCGCAGGGCTTCGCCTAAGCACTGCAACGATATGACCGAGGTGGATTATGGTGGAGGGCGGCACCGCACACGGCTAAGAGATCAATGATCAACTTGTGTGTCTATGGGGTGCCCCTCCCCCGTATATAAAGGAGTGGAGGAGGGGGAGGGCCGGCCCTCTACTATGGCGCGCCCTGGGGAGTCCTATTCCCACCGGGAGTAGGATTCCCCTTTTCCAAGTAGTAGGAGTAGGAGAGAAGGAAGGAAGGGGGGAGGCCCCCCACCCAATTCGGATTGGGCTAGGGGGGCGCCCTCCACCTTTTCCCTTCCTCTCCTCTATTCCACTAAGGCCCAATAAGGCCCATATACTCCTCGGGGGGTTCCGGTAACCTCCCAGTACTCCGGTAAATGCCCGAACTCATCCGGAACCATTCCGATGTCCAAACATAGGCTTCCAATATATCGATCTTTACGTCTCGACCATTTCGAGACTCCTCGTCATGTCCGTGATCATATCCGGGACTCCGAACTACCTTCGATACATCAAAATACATAAACTCATAATACCGATCATCACCGAACGTTAAGCATGCGGACCCTACGGGTTCGAGAACTATGTAGACATGACCGAGACACGTCTTCGATCAATAACCAATAGCGGAACCTGGATGCTCATATTGGCTCCCACATATTCTACGAAGATGTTAATCGGTCAAACCGCATAACAATATACGTTGTTCCCTTTGTCATCGGTATGTTACTTGCCCGAGATTCGATCGTCGGTATCTCAATACCTAGTTCAATCTCATTACCGGCAAGTCTCTTTACTCGTTCCGTAATGCATCATCCTGCAACTAACTTATTAGTCACATTGCTTGCAAGTCTTATAGTGATGTGCATTACCGAGAGGGCCCAGAGATACCTCTCCGACAATCGGAGTGACAAATCCTAATCTCGATCTATGTCAACTCAACAAGTACCATCGGAGACACCTGTAGAGCACCTTTATAATCACCCAGTTACGTTGTGACATTTGGTAGCACACAAAGTGTTCCTTTGGTATTCAGGAGTTGCATAATCTCATAGTCATAGGAACATGTATAAGTCATGAAGAAAGCAATAGCAACATACTAAACGATCAAGTGATAAGCTAACGGAATGGGTCAAGTCAATCACATCATTCTCTAATGATGTGATCCCGTTAATCAAATGACAACTCATGTCTATGGCTAGGAAACTTAAACATCTTTGATTCAACGAGCTAGTCAAGTAGAGGCATACTAGTGACACTCTGTTTGTCTATGTATTCACACATGTACTAAGTTTCCGATTAATACAATTCTAGCATGAATAATAAACATTTATCATGATATAAGGAAATATAAATAACAACTTTATTATTGCCTCTAGGGCCTGTTGGGGAACGCAGTAATTTCAAAAAAATTCTACGCACATGCAAGATCTATCATGGTGATGCATAACAACGAGAGGGGGGAATGTTCTCCACGTACCCTCGTAGACCGAAAGCGGAAGCGTTATGACAACACGGTTGATGTAGTTGTACGTCTTCATGATTCGACCAATCCTAGCACCGAAAGTACGGCACCTCCGCGATTTGCACACGTTCGGCTCGGTGATGTCCCATGAACTCTTGATCCAGCAGAGTGTCGAGGGAGAGCTTCTTCAGCACGACGGCGTGATGACGGTGATGATTAAGCTACCGGCGCAGGGCTTCGCCTAAGCGCTGCAACGATATGACCGAGGTGGATTATGGTGGAGGAGGGCACCGCACATGTCTAAGACAATGTCTGTTGTGTGTTCTAGGGTGCCCCCTGCCCCCGTATATAAAGGAGCAAGGGGGAGGCCGACCGGCCCTAGGGCGCGCCAAGGAGGGGAGGAGTCCTCCTCCTAGTAGGAGTAGGACTCCCCCTTTCCTAGTCCAACTAGGAGGGGAGGGGGAAGGAAGGAAGGGAGAGGAAGAGGGGAAGGAAAGGGGGGCGGCCCCTCCCTAGTCCAATTCGGACTCACTATAGGGAGGGGGTGCGGCTGCCCCTTGTGGGCTGCCTCCCCTCTTCCCTATGGCCCATGTAGGCCCATCTTTCCCGGGGGGGGGTCCGGTAACCCTCCGGCACTTCGGTTTTCTCCGAAATCACCCGGAACACTTCCGATGTCCGAATATAGTCGTCCAATATATCAATCTTTATGTCTTGACCATTTTGAGACTGCTTGTCATGTCCGTGATCACATCCGGGACTCCAAACTACCTTCGATACATCAAAACACATAAACTCATAATACAAATCGTCACCCAACGTTAAGCGTGCGGACCCTACAGGTTTGAGAACTATGTAGACATGACCGAGACACATCTCCGGTCAATAACCAATAGCGGAACCTGGATGTTCATATTGGCTCCCACATATTCTACGAAGATCTTTATTGGTCAAACCGCATAACAACATACGTTGTTCCCTTTGTCATCGGTATGTTACTTGCCCGAGATTCGATCGTCGGTATCATCATATCTAATTCAATCTCGTTACCGGGAAGTCTCTTTACTCGTTCCGTAATGCATCATCCTGCAACTAACTCACTAGTCACATTGCTTGCAAGGCTTATAGTGATGTGCATTATCGAGAGGACCCAGAGATACCTCTCCGACAATCGGAGTGACAAATCCTAATCTCGATCTATGCCAACTCAACAAACACCATCGGAGACACCTGTAGAGCACCTTTATAATCACCCAGTTACGTTGTGACGTTTGGTAGCACAAAGTGTTCCTCCGGTATTCGGGAGTTGCATAATCTCATAGTCATAGGAACATGTATAAGTCATGAAGAAAGCAATAGCAACATACTAGACGATCAAGTGCTAAGCTAACGGAATGGGCCAAGTCAATCAAATCATTCTCTAATGATGTGATCCCATTAATCAAATGACAACTCATGTCTATGGCTAGGAAACTTAACCATCTTTGATTCAACGAGCTAGTCAAGTTAAGGCATCCTACTGACACTCTGTTTGTCTATGTATTCACACAAGTACTAAGTTTCCGGTTAATACAATTCTAGCATGAATAATAAACATTTATCATGATATAAGGAAATATAAATAACAACTTTATTATTGCCTCTAGGGCATATTTCCTTCAGTCTCCCACTTGCACTAGAGTTAATAATCTAGTTGACATGGCCATGTGATTTAACACCAATAGTTCACATCATTATGTGATTAACACCCATAGTTCACATCGCCATGTGACAAACACCCAAAGGGTTTACTAGAGTCAATAATCTAGTACACATCGCTATGTGATTAACACCCAAAGAGTACAAAGGTGTGATCATGTTTTGCTTGTGAGAGAAGTTTAGTCAATGGGTCTGCCAAATTCAGAGCCATATGTATTTAGCAAATATTCTATGTCTACAATACTCTGCACGGAGCTACTCTAGCTAATTGCTCCCACTTTCAATATGTATCCAGATTGAGACTTAGAGTCATCTGGATCAGTGTCTTGCATCAACGTAACCCTTTACGACGAACTCTTTGTCACTTCCATAACCAAGAAACATATCCTTATACCACTAAGGATAATTTTGACCGCTGTCCAGTGGTCCACTCCTGGATCACTATTGTACCCTCTTGCCAAACTCATGGTGAGGTACACAATAGGTCTGGTACACAGCATAGCATACTTTATAGAACCTATGACTGAGGCATAGGGAATGACTTCCATTCTCTTTCTATTTTCTGCCTTGGTCGGGTTTTGAGTCTTACTCAACTTCACACCTTGCAACATAGGCAAGAACTCTTTCTTTGACTGTTCCATTTTGAACTACTTCAAAAACTTGTCAAGGTATGTACTCATTGAAAAAACTTATCAAGCGTCTTGATCTGTCTCTATAGATCTTGATGCTCAATATGTAAGCAGCTTCACCGAGGTCTTTCTTTGAAAAAACTCCTTTCAAACACTCCTTTATGCTTTCTAGAAAATTCTACATCATTTCCGATCGACAATATGGCATTCACATATACTTATCAGAAAGGCTATAGTGCTCCCACTCACTTGCTTGTAAATACAGGCTTCACCGCAAGCCTGTATAAAACTATATGCTTTGATCAACTTATCAAAGCGTATATTCCAACTCCGAGATGCTTGCAGCAGTCCATAGATGGATCACTGGAGCTTGCATATTTTGTTAGCACCTTTAGGATTGACAAAACCTTCTGGTTGCGTCATATACAACTCTTCTTTAATAAATCCATTAAGGAATGCAGTTTTGTTTATCCATTTGCCAGATTTCATAAAATGCGGCAATTGCTATCATGATTCGGACAGACTTAAGCATCGCTATGAGTGAGAAACTCTCATCGTAGTCAACACCTTGAATTTGTCAAAAACTTTTTGCGACAATTCGAGCTTTGTCGATAGTAACACTACTATCAGCGTCCGTCTTCCTCTTGAAGATCCATTTATTTTTAATGGCTTGCCGATCATCGGGCAAGTCCACCAAAGTCAACACTTTGTTCTATACATGGATCATATCTCAGATTTCATGGCCTCAAGCCATTTCGCGGAATCTGGGCTCATCATCGCTTCCTCATAGTTCGTAGATCGTCATGGTCAAGTAACATGACTTCCAGAACATGATTACCATACCACTCTGGTGCGGATCTTACTCTGGTTGACCTACGAGGTTCTGTAGTAACTTGATCTGAAGTTTCATGATCATCATCATTAGCTTCCTCACTAATTGGTGTAGGAATCTCTGGAACTGATTTCTGTGATGAACTACTTTCCAATAAGGGAGCAAGTACAATTACCTCATCAAGTTCTACTTTCCTCCCACTCACTTCTTTCGAGAGAAACGCCTTATCTAGAAAGTATCCATTTTAGCAACGAATATCTTGCCTTCGGATATGTGATAGAAGGTGTACCCAATAGTTCCCTTTGGGTATCCTATGAAGATACATTTCTCCGATTTGGGTTCGAGCTTATCAGGTTCAAAACTTTTTCACATAAGCATCGCCGCCCCAAACTTTTAAGAAACGACAGCTTAGGTTTCTTGCCAAACCGTAGTTCATATGGCATCGTCTCAACGGATTTAGATGATGCCCTATTTAATGTGAATGCAGCTGTCTCTAATGCATAACCCCAAAACGATAGTGGTAAATTGGTAAGAGACATCATAGATCGCACCATATCTAATAAAGTACGGTTATGACGTTCGGACACACCATTATGCTGTTCCAGGTGGCGTGAGTTGCGAAACTATTCCACATTGTTTCAAATGAAGACCAAACACGTAACTCAAATATTCGTCTCCGCGATCAGATCGTAGAAACTTTATTTTCTCGTTATGATGATTTTCCACTTCAATATGAAATTCTTTGAACTTTTCGAATGTTTCAAACTTATGTTTGATCAAGTAGATATACCCATATCTGCTCAAATCATCCGTGAAGGTCAGAAAATAACGATACCTGCCGCGAGCTTCAACACACATCGGATCACATACATTAGTATGTATTATTTCCAATAAGTCAGTTGCTTGCTCCATTGTTCTGGAGAACGGAGTCTTAGTCATGTTGCCCATGAGGCATGGTTCGCAAGCATCAAGTGATTCATAATCAAGTGATTCCAAAAGCCCATCAGCATTGTGTTTCTTCATGCGCTTTACACCAATATGACCTCAACAGCAGTGCCACAAATAAGTTGCACTATCATTATTAACTTTGAATCTTTTGGCTTCACTATTATGAATATGTGTATCACTACGATCGCGATTCAATAAACCATTTACATTGAGTGTATGACCATAGAAGGTTTTATTCTTGTAAACAAAAGAACAATTATTCTCTGGCTTAAATGAATAACTGTATCGCAATAAACATGATCCAATCATATTCATGCTCAACGCAAACACCAAATAACATTTATTTTAGGTTCAACACTAATCCCAAAGGTAAAGGGAGTGTGCGATGGTGATCTTATCAACCTTGGAATCACTTCCAACACACATCATCAGCTCGCCCTTAACTAGTCTCTATTTATTTTGCAACTCCCGTTTCGAGTTACCACTCTTATCAACTGAACCAGTATCAAATACCGAGGGGTTGCTATAAACACTAGTAAAGTACACATCAATAACATGTATATCCAATATATCTTTGTTCACTATGCCATCCTTCTTATCCTCCAAGTATCTAGGGCAGTTCCACTTCCAATGACCATTTCCTTTGCAGTAGAAGCACTCAGTTTCAGGCTTGGGTCTAGCTTTGGGCTTCTTCATGGGTGTGGCAACTTGCTTGCCATTCTTCTTGAAGTTCCCTTTCTTTCCCTTGCCCTTTTACTTGAAACTAGTGGTCTTATCGACCATCAACACTTGATGCTTTTTCTTGATTTCTACCTCCGCCAATTTCTACATCACGAAGAGCTTAGGAATTACTTTCATCATCCCTTGCATATTATAGTTCATCACGAAGTTCTAGTCACTTGGTGATAGTGACTAGAGAACTTTGTCAATTACTATCTTATCTGGAAGATTAACTCCCACTTGATTCAAGCAATTGTAGTACCCAGACAATCTGAGCACATGCTCACTGGTTGAGCCATTCTCCTCCATTTTGTAGGCAAAGTACTGTGAGAGGTCTCATACCTCTCGACGCGGGCATGAGTATGAAATACCAATTTCAACTCTTGGAATATCTTATATGCTCCATGGCGTTCAAAACATTTTTGAAGTCCCGGTTCTAAGCTCTAAAGCATGGTGCACTAAACTATCAAGTTGTCATCATACCGAGCTTTGCCAAACGTTCATAACGTCTGTATCTGCTCCTACAATAGGTCTGTCATCTAGCGGTGCATCAAGGCCATACTTTTTCTGTGGAGCAATGAGGATAATCCTCAGATCACGGACCAAGTCCGCATCATTGCTACTATCATCTTTCAACTTAGTTTTCTCTAGGAACATATTATAAATAAAACGGGGAAGCTATTTGTGAGCTATTGACCTACAACATAGATATGCAAATACTATCAGGACTAGGTTCATGATAAATTTAAGTTCAATTAATCATATTACTTAAGAACTCCCACTTAGATAGACATCCCTCGAGTCATCTAGATGATCACGTGATCCATATCAACTAAACCATGTCCGATCATCACGTGAGATGGAGTAGTTTTCAATGGTGAACATCACTATGTTGATCATATCTACTATATGATTCACGTTCGACCTTCCGGTCTCCACTGTCCGAGGCCATATCTGCATATGCTAGGCTCGACAAGTTTAACCCGAGTATTCTGCATGTGCAAAACTGGCTTGCACACGTTGTATGTGAACGTAGAGCTTATCACACCCGATCATCACGTGGTGTCTCAGCACGAAGAACTATCGCAACGGTGCATACTCAGGGAGAACACTTGTACCTTGAAATTTTAGTAAGGGATTGTCTAATAAAGCTACCGCCAAACCAAGCAAAATAAGATGTATAAAAGATAAACATCACATGCAATCAAAATATGTGACATGATAGGGCCATCATCATCTTGTGCCTTTGATCTCCATCTCCAAAGTACTGTCATGATTTCTATCGTCACCGGCATGACACCATGATCTCTATCATCTTGATCTCTATCAACGTGTCGTCATAAGGTCGTCTCGCCAACTATTGCTTTTGCAACTATTGCTATCGCATAGCGATAAAGTAAAGCAATTACATGGCACTTGCATCTTATGCAATAAAGAGATAACCATGAGGCTCTTGCCAGTTGCCGATAATTTCAAAAACATGATCAACTCATACAACAATTTATATCTCATGACGTCTTGACCATATCATATCACAACATGCCCTGCAAAAACAAGTTAGACGTCCTCTACTTTGTTTGTTGCAAGTTCTACGTGGCTGCTACGGGCTGAGCAAGAACCGTTCTTACCTACGCATCAAAACCACAATGATTTTTCATCAAGTATGTGCTGTTTTAACCTGTAACAAGGACCGGGCGTAGTCACACTCGATTCAATTAAAGTTGGAGAAACTGACACTCACCAGCCACCCGTGTGCGAAGCACGTCGGTAGAACCAGTCTCGTGTAAGCATACGCGTAATGTCGGTCCGGGCCGCTCCATCCAACAATACCACCGAATCAAAGTATGACATGCTGGTAAGCAGTATGACTATTATCGCCCACAACTCACTTGTGTTCTACTTGTGGGAGGGGGCACCTAGAACACACTACAACAATCGTTAGTCGTGTGCGGCGCCCCCCTCCACAGTTTACACCCCTAGTCATAGTTTTGCAGTGCTTAGGCGAAGCCCTGCGAGAATCACTTCACCATCACCGTCACCACGCCGCCGTGCTGACAGAACTCATCTACTTCCTCGACACCTTGCTGGATCAAGAAGCCGAGGGACGTCATCACGCTGAACGTGTGCAGAACTCAGAGGTGTCGTATGTTCGGTACTTGATCAGTCGGAGCTAGAAGAAGTTCGACTACATCAACAACGTTGTCAAACGCTTCCGCCTTCGGTCTACGAGGGTACGTAGACACACTCTCCCCCTCTCGTTGCTATGCATCTCCTAGATAGATCTTGCATTAGCATAGATTTTTAAAAAATTGCATGCTACGTTTCCCAACAGTGGTATTAGAGCCAGGTCTATGCATAGTTTATATGCATGAGTAGAACACAAAGAGTTGTGGGCAGTGATCGTCATACTGCTTACCACCAATGTCTTATTCTGATTCGGTGGTATTGTTGGATGAAGCGGCCCGGACCAACCTTACATGACCACGTTCATGAGACCGGTTCCACCGACAGACATGCAACTAGTTTTGCATAAAGGTGGCTGACGGGTGTCTGTTTCTCCTACTTTAGTTGAATCGAATTTGACTGCGGACGGTCCTTGTTAAAGGTTAAAACAACAAACTTGATAAATCACCGTTGTGGTTTTGATGCGTAGGTAAGAACGGTTCTTACTAGATGCCTGTAGCAGCCACGTAAAACTTGCAACAACAAAGTAGAGGACGTCTAACTTGTTTTTGCAGGGCATGTTGGGATGTGATATGGTCAAGACATGATGTGATATACATTATTGTATGAGATGACCATGTTTTGTAGAAGTTATCGGCAACCGGCAGGAGCCTTATGGTTGTCTCTTTATTGTATGAAATGCAAACGCCATGTAATTGCTTTACTTTATCACTACGCGTTAGCGATAGTTGTAGAAGCACTAGTTGGCGAGATGACCACGACGCAACGATGGAGATCAAGGTATCGAGATGGTGATGATGGAGATCATGATGATGCTTTGGAGATGGAGATCAAAAGCACAAGATGATGATGGCCATATCATGTCACATATTTTGATTGCATGTGATTTTTATCTTTTATGCATCTTCTTTTGCTTAGTACAGCAGTAGCATTATAAGAAGATCCCTTAACTAAATTTTAAGGTATAAGTGTTCTCCCTGAGTATGCACCGTTGCGACAGTTCGTCATGTTGAGACACCACGTGATGATCGGGTGTGATAGACTCTGCGATCACATACAATGGGTGCAAGACAGTTTTGTACATGCGGAATACTCGGGTTAAACTTGACGAGGCTGACATGTACAGACATGGCCTCGGAACACTGGAGACCAAAAGTTCGAACGTGAATCAACATAGAGATGTTCACCATTGATGACTACTCCATCTCACGTGATGATCAAACATGGTTTAGTTGATTTGGATCACGTATCATTTAGATGACTTAAGGGATGTCAATCTAAGTGAGAGTTCTTAAGTAATTTGATTAATCAAACTTAATTTATCATGAACTTAGTCATGATAGTTTTTGCATATCTATGTTGTAGATCAATAGCTCGCGATATAGCTCCTATATATTTTTGATATGTTCCTAGAGAAAAGTTGAAAGATGATAGTAGCAATGATGCGGACTGGGTCTGTAATCTGAGGATTATCCTCATTGCTGCACAGAAGAATTATGTCCTTGATGCACCGCTAGGTGGCTGTCGGTGTCAAAACCGGCGGATCTCGGGTAGGGGGTCCCGAACTGTGCGTCTAAGGCGGATGGTAACAGGAGGCGGGGGACACAATGTTTACCCAGGTTCGGGCCCTCTCGATGGAGGTAATACCCTACTTCCTGCTTGATTGATCTTGATGATATGAGTATTACAAGAGTTGATCTACCACGAGACCGTAGAGGCTAAACCCTAGAAGCTAGCCTATGGTATGATTGTTATTGACCTACGGACTAAACCCTTCGGTTTATATAGACACCGGAGGGGGCTAGGGTTACACAGAGTCGGTTACAAGGGAGGAGATCTACATATCCGTATTGCCAAGCTTGCCTTCCACCCCAAGGAGAGTCCCATCCGGACACGAGACGAGGTCTTCAATCTTGTATCTTCATACTCCAACAGTCCGGCCAAAGGATATAGTCCGGCTGTCCGAGGACCCCCTAATCCAGGACTCCCTCAGTAGCCCCTGAACCAGGCTTCAATGACGATGAGTCCGGCGCGCAGGTTGTCTTCGGCATTGCAAGGCGGGTTCCTCCTCCGAATACTCCATAGAAGATTTTGAACTCAAGGATAGTGTCCGGCTCTGCAAAACAAATTCCACATACCACCGTAGGGAGAATAATATTCTCACAAATCCAATTTGCCGACCGCTTTTCATAATGTGACGTATTGCCGTGGTCTGGTCATGATGAACCGTTTTTCCGAGCCTGCCACTGCATGTGTTGCGAGGCAGTTTTTATTGGCACGTCCTGTCGAAGCAGAGATCGTGTCCCCTTATCACGGGATTCTCATCAATACGGGTGTGGGTAACCCAGCCGTGCCATCAATTACGACGCTTGGGGAATAAGAGGTTTTACAGGCAAGTAGGGAGGCGCAGAATCCCCGCTGCCTTTATAAGGGGATAAGGACTCCCTTTTGCACCCACGCCTCTTCCCGATTCATTCCCCTCCACTCAAGCTCCAGCGCCCAAGCGTTCATCTTCTGTGCCCAAAAAAGGCCCTCCAAAGATGTCCGGATCCGAAGCAGGAGGCAAATGGATGGACTCTACTGTCCGGGAGAAGGATATCAAAAAGCTTCGGGAGGCCGGGTACCTGGCCAAGAAAATCAGCCACCGTCTCCCAACGGTGGGACAAATCGTCCCTACTCTGAAAACCCACGAGAGGGTCGTATTCCTCCCTCATTTTGTCCGTGGGCTAGGGTTTCCCCTCCACCCGTTCGTCCGCGGCATCATGTATTATTATGGGATCGATCTTCACGATCTGTCCCCTAATTCCTTCCTCAACATCTCGACATTCATTGTCGCGTGCGAGGCTTTTCTCCGCATTTCGCCGCACTTCGGTTTATGGCTGAAGATTTTTAACGTGAAGCCCAAGGTGGTGGGCGGTGAGCACGCCGCGTGCGGGAGCGCCATGGTGAGCAAGATGCCTAGCGTTATATGGCCAACGAAAACCTTTAATGATTCTGTCAAGGAGTGGCAACAGCAGTGGTTTTATATCACTGAGCCGCGCGGCACAGAGTGGGCCGCCTCTCCCGAGTTTCGATCCGGCGCCCCCTGCGGCTTACATCCTGGGTCAAGAAAGGCCTGGACTGGTCCTCATCCGACGAACTGTCGGTGCTCCAGACGCGCGTTAAAGATATGGGAGACAAGAACATTGAACTTGTCAATGTGGTCCAGGTGATGCTAGTTCGCCGGATCCTGCCTTGTCAACACCGGACTTGCAATCTATGGGAATTCGATCCGGCCAGGCACAAAGACCTGCGAGAGCTCTTCGGCTCTTCGCACAAGGACATCTGGAAGGAGCTTTTCAAGTCCAGCAAATCGTGGCCGGACTCCGCCGAGGACCGCGGGTACCAACTGTCCCGCCCTGCAAGTTCGGTGAGTTATCAAACTTTTCTATCCGCGTAACCCAAAGGAAGCGCTTGACGTGTTTTATACAACTCCCCCAAGGCTGGACGAAGAAGGCGGAGCGGATCCATTGTCCGGCCCCGCTGCCCGAAGAATCGGCCATCCCACTTTTGACGAAGATGCTGGTCCTGGTGCCTTACAAGGTGCCGAAGAAGACGGCCGAGACGGAGGCCAAAAAGACCCGGGCGGCCGCCGCGGCACCTCGAACACAATACCCGGAGGCTCCGATGCCCATTCCACCTCCGAAGAGGACGAGGAGGAGGAAGACGAATCCCCTGCAGGGGGAAGAAAGAAGAGGACGGCCTCCGTACACTTGGAGGCCGAGCTCCCCAAAAGGGGAAAGGCTCCTCTTCCGGAGGAGTCCACTGCCGCCGCCGACAGCGGCCCGACATGGGATCCCAGGGCCCAGCCCCTGGTGAACTCGTGAGTATATAAAGTCCGAGTACTTTTTAGGCGTCCAGACTTATCTGGCATAGTATTTCAACCTAAGCCATATTTTTTGTAGTCTGGCGAGGTCCCGTATCAACCAATCCTCATCAGAGGACTTGCTGAGCTCAAATGCTATGGAGAGCGGGATGCCCCCAAAGGCCCCTTCCTCCAAACAGGGGCATGACACTGAGGCTTCGTCCCAGAAGGACCCTGGCCATGGAGGAAAGGGAAAAACCGTGAAGGCGGCGCCTGGAGGTCAAACCTCAGGGGCTGGACACGCGGGGGGAAAGATTCCTATGGGAGCTGGGGGCCATCCTGAGTTTGGCTCCCAGTCGGATGCGATTCCGGAGATCTATACGGCTCCAGAATCAAGCAGGCGGCCTCCCTCAGTTGGAGGGGGCGTGCCTGTTCCATCGGCGACCTCTGTCCAACCAGAGGTGGCGTTGAAGAATGCCTCCATCATTGATGAACACCGTGCCCTTATGGGTGCGGTGATTGAGAAGATTCAGTCAACTGAGAGTGGACTGAACGAAGCCTGTATCAGCCTTATAAGAGGCTTTGAGGTATGTTTTGTGAGTTTTCGAAGAGTGTCATAGTATAGATAGTAGCCCCTGATACACTGTTTGTTGAAAGAAAGAACCGGACAGGGGATCGAATTTATGATCGCAGGAAGACTCATTGAATGACATTGATTTCTCTTCTGTTATAACCAGGCGTCTGTAGCGGCTGCTGCCTCTCGTACTGCGGAAATCTCCGGATTGAATCAAAGTCTGGAGCGGGCCAAAGAAGAACTTGGCCAATTGAGAATGCAGTTGAGAGATAAACAAGGTATGCACAAGCCTTGCTCGCGTTTATTGCGAATGAATTTTCAGTATGAAATAAGCTTCATGATTTGTGCTAGGGATTGTAACCGAAGTCGAGGCCCTTAAAAAGGCCGTGGCCGAGGCCGAGGAAAAGGCGGCCACAGAGTAGGATCTTCGTGAGAAGCACGAGGCCAGGGTTATTAAAGCTGAGCAGGAGTTGCAAGAGGCCGTGAGGAAGTGCGAGACCTTGGAGCAGAGTTTAACGGAGAAGGAATCCGAACTCATCCAGGCGCATCAGGCCGCGAGCGATGCCCGGGGGGAAACCCAAAGCGCCCTGCAGGGGATCCGAGAGGCGAGGAAGATTGCGGCAGGTAAGGCTTTTCCATGTAAAGCAAGTATTGGAGGAGAAAACTATATTTCTAATTTTTAATCCGGATTTCTCAGGGGTATTTGCCGAGCTACCCCATAGCATATCAGATGCCGCCCAATTCTACCGAGCCGAAGAAAGGAACACCGCAGATAAGCTCTTCTGGTGGCAGTATTTGGCACCGCATTATCCGGTGCCTTTTGCCGATCAACTGAAACAGCTGATCGAACTGCATAAGGCGGCAGAACTAGCCATGAAAGATTTGGTTATCCGGCTATGGCCTGCTGAGCCACTTCCAAGGAGCTACTTCGGGCTCGTGAAGCGGCTTGTAAGCGCTTGCCCTCGACTTGACGTCATTAAGCGGTCGGTCTGTATAGAAGGTGCGCGGATGGCCTTCGCCCGCGCAAAGGTGCATTGGGGGAAGATGGATGCTGAGAAGCTGATGACCGAAGGGCCGCCAGAGGGAAAGGAGCACCGCAAGCCCGAATTGGATTATGAGAGTGTCCGAAAAGGATCCTACCTTGCAGCGGAGCTATGTACCAAGGACATTATATTCCCATGAATGCACATCATGTTGTCCTTTGTAATGTTTGAACAAGGTCATTGATTTGTTGCTTGTCATATAAAAGTTTACCCTCCTGTGCGGCCGTTTTATATGTTAAACCTGAGAGTTGGCCAGTCGTCGGCTTCTGCCCCCTCGTAAGAAGTACGGGGGTGTTCGGGATAAACTTGAGCACTCTTTATCCCAGTCTTGGGACCTTCGAAGGAGGCGCTCAGCACAACGAACCAGGCAATCAGACTATAGGGCTTTATCACTCTCACTTAGCCATAGGAGCTTTAGTATGGTAGGCGCAGCCCCTGGTGTTCGGAAGACCGTACTAGGGGCTCTATAAGCACCTGATCGGGAAAAAACCGATCCATCGCACGCTGCATTGGTTATGGCATTATGCGGGAGAAATCCTTATAGATTTTGTGACCTCTCGAACAGCTGACCAGCTCTCGCCGTATCATGACAGTCAGTTTTCGGCTTTCTCTACTGAGGTGCTCGTCTAGAAGAATCGGGACACAATCGCAGTAGTTCTCCCAGTGCTACCTTAGCCGATATAGCGGAACGTAAGGTACCAAAACGTGGGAGCCGGGCAAACCCAACTATTGACCCAAGACATGATTCGGAGCTGATGCATATAATGCTATAGGTTCGGGGTGCCGAACTTCCATGAAGGTGTTCGGACTTTATTGTCGTATTATGGGTAAAACGAAGCCCCTGGCATATTTTAAGGCATACCGCTGTGTACGGATGCCACTTGACATAAGAATTTCAATAAGAAATAATGGCAGGTAATCGTCATATAAATCCACATGTTGTATTTAATAGTACGTCTATGCGTATGAGTACAAGTAATGTGATAAAAAGGGAATATGATGGCGGAACCTGCTGAGACCAGGGGGAAGAAGCTGAGTGCGGATCCGTAATATAGCCGGATGGTCATTGCGGGGAATATCTAAGGATTCCCTTGCGCGTTCAAGCTGCCTCCGTATAGTCCGTCCTGGTTGGCGCAAAGGTGAACCTGCGAAGGAAATGTAAGAAATATTTGCGTGCCGAAGAGCGGTTGAGCCGCTGAGTTCGGCCTGTCCTGGCCTTCGCCGGAGTGTTTAATTAAGCTCTGGACGAGCCGGGCTATCCTTCTGCGAAGCAGTTCGGAGTCCCTTGACGATGTCCGGGAGCCTGGACGTTGACTCGAGGTTCGGCTGCAAGGTGCTGCTCGTTGCTTCTGCTGCTAAAGCAGTGGTGTATTTGTTTGTGCCGGGGGAAGGTTCGGCCTTGACATTGACTGTGATGACGCCGCGTGGACCGGGCATCTTGAGCTTATGGTAGGCATAATGTGGCACCACGTTGAATCAAGCGAATGCGGTTCGTCCGAGCAGTGCCTGATAATCACTGCGGAAAGGGACGATTTCGAAGATTAACTCTTCAGTACGGTAATTTTCTGGTGATCCGAAGACTATCTAAAGGGCAATGGAGCCTGCAGCTGGCTTCCACTCCGGGTATAATGCCTCTGAAAGTGGATTTAGTGGGTTTGATCGCCGAATGATCGATGCCCATCTTGCGCACTGTGTCCTGGTAAAGAAGATTTAGACTGCTGCCTCCGTCCATAAGGACTCGAGTGAGGTGGAACCCGTCTATTATCGGGTCGAGGACTAGTGCGGTTGGATTTCCATAATTGGCATTGACCGGATGATCCGTGTGGTTGAAGGTGACCGGCCCTAATTTATATTGTGGGACGACTAGTTCCGTTAAGTCGGCATCCCTAAGGGTGCGTATCCGGTCCGAGTTGGTAATTTGGGTGGTATTTACCACGTTCACCGATTAAATGTGCGGCGGGGATTTCTTTTGCCCTCCTGTGTTCGGTGATCTGGGCTCTTCGTCGCCGTCATCGCTTCGAGGCCCCTCTTCTCCGTCTTTGGCGCCTGCCCTACCAGCTTGTTTGAATACCCAGCATTCTCTGTTGGTATGGGTGGCTGGCGCTCCTGGGGTGCCATGGATTTGGCATTGGCGATCGAGTATGCGGTCCAAACTAGATGGACCCGAATTATTATTCTTGAGTGGCCCCTTCCGCTGACCGGACTTTGAACCTCTGAACCCGGCATTGACTGCCGTATCTTTGGCGTTTTCACCATATTTGCGGCGCTTGTGTTTGTTGCGTCGTGGTTCGCCGTTGCTATCCCTAGCCTTTGATGTGCCAGGTTTGCTTGCTGTATTGGTACTACGAGCCAACCAGCTATCTTCGCCCGTGCAAAAGCGGGTCATGAGTGTTGTGAGGGCTGCCATTGATTTTGGCTTCTCTTGGCCGAGGTGTCGGGCGAGCCATTCGTCGCGGATATTATGTTTAAATGCCGTAAGGCTTCTGCATCCGGACAGTCGACGATTTGGTTCTTCTTAGTTAGGAACCGGGTCCAGAATTTCCTGGCCGATTCCCCTGGCAGCTGAGTTATATGGCTTAAATCGTCAGCATCTGGTGGTCGCACATAAGTGCCTTGGAAATTGTCCGGGAATGCATCTGCCAGGCTCTCCCAGCTTCCGATGGAGTTTGCCGGCAAGGTATTAAGCCAATGTCGGGCCGGCCCTTTGAGTTTTAGCGGTAGATACTTGATGGCATGTAGGTCATCCCCGCGGGCCATGTGAATGTGGAGGAAGAAGTCTTCTATCCATACCGCGGGGTCTGTAGTACCATCATATGATTCAATGTTTACGGGTTTAAACCCTTCTGGGAATTCGTGATCCATTACTTCGTCAGTGAAGCATAGGGGGTGTGCGGTGCCTCTCTGCCGGGCTATATCACGACACAGTTCATATGAGTCTTGTCTGCTGTGTTCGGCCCGACCGGATTTGCTTTTAGTATATCCGGCGTGACGGTCATCTTCCCGCGTTGGTGCGCGCCCCCGTGATCCGTAGATCGATCTTGCATGTTTTGCCTTGTTTTCCAATATGTCTCGCAGGTCCCGCGTGTTGCCCCGGGCCTTGGTATTTTTGTTTGATTGGCGGCGGGGTGCGGGCTGGACTTCAGGCTGCAATGCCTCTCTGTCTCGGCCACGAGGTGGCCGATCAGCCGCATCATATGCTGATGATGTAGGTTTCAATGCTTCCTCCTCGAGGTGAGGTAGCAACCTGCACTTTGGATAACTCTTGGTTGGGCGCTCGAGTTCGTATTCCTCGGCTGCCAGGACTTCGGTCCATCTATCCGCTAGCAGATCTTGATCAGCTCGAAGCTGTTGTTGGTTTTTCTTCAGGCTGTTTGCTGTGGCTAAGCCGGCGCTCGAAGCGTTCCTGCTCGACGGGATCCTCAGGCACGACAAATTCTTCGTCGCCGAGGCTCACTTCGTCTTCGGAGAGAGGCATGTAATTGTCATCCTCTGATTCTCCGTTTGCTGCCTGTTTCGGAGGGCTAGCTTGTTCATCCTCCCGCTCGAAGTCTGGCTGGAGGCGATTATCGTCGTCTTCGGCACTATCCGGAGCGTTATTGTCTCTTGTGCCAGTATCGCTGCTTTTGCTATGGCGAGACTTAGAGCGGCGCCGCTGACGTCGGTGCTTGGGTTGCTTCTTGGAGGGATTATCCTCCATTGTCTTGTCGCCATCCCCTTCTTTGGGGGTGTCCACCATGTATATGTCATACGATGAGGTGGCCGTCCAGCGCCCTGTGGGCGGTGGTTCTTGTTCGTCTCCTGCATCGTCGTCCATACCGTCGATGTCTTCGGAGCCGAAGTCGAGCATGTTGGTTAAATCGTCGACAGTGGCTACTAAGTGGGTGGCGGGTGGGACGCGAATTTCTTCGTCGTCCGCATCCCATTCTAGCCGGACATAGTTCAGCCAAGGGTCTCCCGACAGGGAGAGAGACTTCAACGAGTTTAGTACGTCGCCAAAAGGCGAGTGCTGAAAGATATCCGCGGAGGTAAACTCCATGATCGGTGCCCAATCGGATTTGATGGGTACGGACACAAGCAGCTCGGAGTCCGTGGCCGGGGACGAATCCAACGGTTCGGCAACACGGGTCTCGTAGGAGGTGAGGTCAGTATTCGGCTTGCCACTGAGTGTGCGGCCTCCGTGGCGGGGTCCATCCACCCATCCATAGATGGTGCAATTTGTTCCGGATTGAGGGCCGGAGTAGTTGCAGGTGTGATCTCCCGAACACAGTCCGATGGCAGAGCTAAATCATGCTTGTCGTGATTGTGCGGCGCACCTGACATGGGCGCGAATCCATCGAACATAAAGTCTCCGCGGATGTCGGCAGTATAGTTCAAGTTTCCAAACCTGACCTGGTGGCCAGGGGCGTAGCTATCGATCTGCTCCAGATGGCCAAGCGAGTTAGCCCGCAGTACGAAGCCACCGAATACGAAGATCTTTCCGGGGAGGAAAACCTCACCCTGGATCGCATCGTTGCCATCAAGTTGTCCGATGATCGAAGGAGCCATCAAGCCTTACGGTGACGGCACAGTAGAACTCTCAATGAAAGCACCAATGTCGGTGTCAAAACCGGCGGATCTCGGGTAGGGGGTCCCGAACTATGCGTCTAAGGCGGATGGTAACAGGAGGCGGGGGACACAATGTTTACCCAGGTTTGGGCCCTCTCGATGGAGGTAATACCCTACTTCCTGCTTGATTGATCTTGATGATATGAGTATTACAAGAGTTGATCTACCACGAGATCGTAGAGGCTAAACCCTAGAAGCTAGCCTATGGTATGATTGTTATTGTCCTACGGACTAAACCCTCTGGTTTATATAGACACCGGAGGGGGCTAGGGTTACACAGAGTCGGTTACAAGGGAGGAGATCTACATATTCGTATTGCCAAGCTTGCCTTCCACGCCAAGGAGAGTCCCATCCGGACACGGGACGAGGTCTTCAATCTTGTATCTTCATAGTCCAACAGTCCGGCCAAAGGATATAGTCCGGCTATCCGAGGACCCCCTAATCCAGGACTCCCTCAGTGGCAGACCTATTGCAGGAGCAGATGCAGATGTTATGAACGTTTGACAAGCTCGGTATGATGACTACTTGATAGTTTAGTGCGCCATGCTTTACGGCTTAAAACCGGGATTTCAAAAACATTTTGAATGCCACAGACCATATGAGATGTTCCAAGAGTTGAAATTGGTATTTCAGACTCATGCCCATGTCGATAGGTATGAGACCTCTGACAAGTACTTTGCCTACAAGATGGAAGAGAATAGCTAAACCACTGAGCATGTGCTCAGAATGTCTGGGCACTACAATCACTTGAATCAAGTGGGAGTTAATCTTCCAGATAAGATAGTGATTGACAGAGTTCTCTAGTCAGTATCACCAAGCTACTAGAACTTCGTGATGAACTATAATGTGCAAGGGATAACGGAAAAGATTCCCGAGCTCTTCGCGATGCTGAAATCAGCGAAGGTAGAAATCAAGAAAGAGCATCAAGTGTTGATGGTTAACAAGACCACTAGTCTCAAGAAAAAGGGCAAAGGAAAAGAAAGGGAACTTCAAGAAGAATGACAAGCAAGTTGCCACTCCCGTGAAGAAGCTCAAAGCTAGACCTAAGCCTGAAATTGAGTGCTTCTACTGCAAAGGGAATGGTCACTGGAAGCGGAACTATCCCAAATACTTGGCGGATAAGAAGGATGGCAAAGTGAACAAATTTATATTTGATATACATGTTATTGATGTGTACTTTACTAGTGTTCATAGTAAGGCCACGGTATTTGATACCGGTTCAGTTGCTAAGATTGGTAACTCAAAACAGTTGCAAAATGAACAGAGACTAGCTAAGGGCGAGGTGACGATGTGTGTTGGAAGTGATTCCAAGGTTGATAAGATCACCATCGCACACTCCCTCTACCTTCGAGATTAGTGTTGGACATAAATAAATGTTATTTGGTGTTTGTGTTGAGCATGAATATGATTGGATCATGTTTATTGCGATACAGTTATTCATTTAAGTCAGAGAATAATTGTTCTTCTGTTTACAAGAATAAAACCTTCTATGGTCATACACCCAATGTAAATGGTTTATTGAATCTCGATCATAGTGATACACATATTCATAATATTGATGCCAAAAGATGCAAAGTTGATAATGATAGTGCAAAATATTTGTGGCACTGCTGTTTAGGTCATATTGGTGTAAAGCGCATGAAGAAACTCCATACAGATAGATTTTTGGAATCATTTGATACTTGCGAACCATGCGACATGGACAAGATGACTAAAGCTCCGTTCTCCAGGACAATGGAGCGAGCCAATGACTTATTGGAAATAATACATACCGATGTATGCGGTCCGATGAGTGTTGAGGCACGCGGCGTGTGTCATTATTTTCTGACCTTCATAGATGATTTGAGCAAATATGGGTATATCTACTTAATGAAACACAAGTCTGAAACATTTGAAAAGTTCAAGGAATTTCAAAGTGAAGTGGAGAATCATCGTAACAAGAAAATAAAGTTTCTACGATCTGATCACGGAGGGGAATATTTGAGTTACGAGTTTGGCCTTCATTTAAAACAACGAGGAATGGTTTCACAACTCACGCCACCTGGAACACCACAGTGTAATGGTGTGTCCGAACGTCGTAACCGTACTTTATTAGATACGGTGTGATCTATGATGTCTCTTACCGATTTACCACTATCATTTTGGGGTTATGCATTAGAGATAGCTGCATTCACGTTAAATAGGGCACCGTCTAGATCCATTGAGACGCCACCGTATGAACTGTGGTTTGGCAAGAAACCTAAGCTGTCGTTTCTTAAAGTTTGGGGTTGCGACACTTATGTCAAAACGCTTCAGCCTGATGAGCTCGAACCCAAATCAGAGAAGTGCGTCTTCATAGGATACCCTAAGGAAACAATTGGGTACACCTTCTACCACAAATCTGAAGGTAAGATATTTGTTGCCAAGAATGGAAACTTTCTAGAGAAGGATTTTCTCTCGAAAGAAGTGAGTGGGAGGAAAGTAAAACTTGATGAGGTAATTGTACCTTCTCTCGAATTGGAAAGTATCTCATCATAGAAAACCGTTCTCGTGATGCCTACACCAACTAGAGAGGAAGATAATGATAATGATCATGAAACTTCAGATCTAGTTACTACCGAACTTCGTAGGTCAACCAGAGCACGTTCCGCACCAGAGTGGTACGGTAATCCTGTTCTGGAAGTCATGTTACTAGACCATGACGAACCTACGAACTATGAAGAAGCGATGATGAGCCCAGATTCCGATAAATGGCTTGAGGCCATGAAATCCGAGATAGGATCCATGTATGAGAACAAAGTGTGGACTTTGGCTGACTTGCCCAGTAATTGGCAAGCCATAGAGAATAAATGGATCTTCAAGAAGAAGACAGACGCTGATGGTAATATTACTGTCTATAAAGCTCGACTTGTCACAAAAGGTTTTCGACAAGTTCAAGGAGTTGACTACGATGAGACTTTCTCACGTGTAGCGATGCTTAAGTGTTCCCAAATCATGTTAGCAATTGCCGCATTTTATGATTATAAAATTTGGCAAACGGACGTCAAACCCGCATTCCTTAATGGATTTGTTAAAGAAGAGTTGTATATGATGCAGCCAGAAGGTTTTGTCGATCCTAAAGATGCTAACAAAGTGTGCAAGCTCCAGCGATCCATCTATGGACTGGTGCAAGCATCTCGAAGTTGGAATATACGTTTTGATGAGGTGATCAAAGCATATGGTTTTATACAGACTTTTGGAGAAGCCTGTATTTACAAGAAAGTGAGTGGGGGGTGTGTAGCATTTCTAATATTATATGTGGATGACTGATACGTCTCCAACGTATCTATAATTTTTGATTGTTCCATGCTATTATATTATTTGTTTTGGATGTTTTATATGCATTAATATGCTATTTTATATGATTTTTGGGACTAACCTATTAACCTAGAGCCCAGTGCCAGTTCCTTTTTTTTCCTTGTTTTAGAGTTTCGCAGAAAAGGAATACCAAATGGAGTCCAAACGGAATAAAACTTTCGCCATGATTTTTCTTGGACCAGAAGACACCCAGGAGACTTGGAGTGCAAGTCAGAAGAGCCTTGAGGCGGCCACAAGGGTGGAGAGCGCGCCTAGGGGGTGGGGCGCGCCCCCAACCTTATGGGCCCCTCGAGGATCCCCTGACCTAGATCTTCCTCCTATATATACTCTTATACCCCCAAAACATTCAGGGGAGGAACGAAACGAATTTTCCACCGCCGCAACCTTCTGTACCCGTGAGATCCCATCTTGGGGCCTTTTCCGGCATCCCGCCGGAGGGGGATTCGATCACGGAGGGCTTCTACATCAACACCATTGCCTCTTCGATGAAGCGTGAGTAGTTTACCACAGACCTATGGATCCATAGCTAGTAGCTAGATGGCTTCTTCTCTCTCTTTGATTCTCAATACAAAGTTCTCCTCGATGTTCTTGGAGATCTATTCGATGTAATACTCTTTTGCGGTGTGTTTGCCGAGATCCGATGAATTGTGGATTTAGGATCAAGCTTATCTATGAATATTATTTGAATCTTCTCTGAATTCTTATATGCATGATTTGATATCTTTGCAAGTCTTTTCGAACTATCGATTTGGTTTGGCCAACTAGATTGGTTTTTCTTGCAATGGGAGAAGTGCTTAGCTTTGGGTTCAATCTTGCGGTGTCCTTTCCCAGTGACAGTAGGGGCAGCAAAGCACGTATTGTATTGTTGCCATCGAGGATAAAAAGATGGGGTTTTCATTATATTGCTTGAGTTAATTCCTCTACATCATGTCATCTTGCCTAATGTGTTACTCCATTCTTTATGAACTTAATACTCTAGATGCATGCTGGATAGCGGTCGATGTGTGGAGTAATAGTAGTAGATGCAGAATCGTTTCGGTCTACTTGACACGGACGTGATGCCTATATTCATGATCATTGCCTTAGATATCATCATAACTTTGCGCTTTTCTATCAATTGCTCGGCAGTAATTTGTTCACCCACCGTAATAATTTCTATCTCGAGAGAAGCCTCTAGTGAAACATATGGCCCCCGGGTCTATTTTCCATCATTTAAGTTTCCGATCTACAATTTCAGTTTCCTATTTCTTTTATTTTACAATCTTTTACTTTCAGTTCCATAAACCAAAAATACCAAAAATATTACTTTACCGATTATCCTTGTCTATCAGATCTCACTTTGCAAATAACTGTGAAGGGATTAACAACACCTTATCGCGTTGGGTGCAAGTTGGTGTTTTTTTGTGCATGTATTCGGTGACTTGAGCGTTATCTCCTACTGGATTGATACCTTGTTTCTCAAAAGCTGAGGGAAATACTTACTCTACTTTGCTGCATCACCCTTTCCTCTTCAAGGGAAAAACCAACGCAAGCTCAAGAAGTAGCAATGACATATTGTTGATTGGAAATGATGTAGAATTTCTGGATAGCATAAAAGGATACTTGAATAAAAGTTTTTCAATGAAATACCTTGGTGAAGCTGCTTATATATTGGGCATCAAGATCTATAGAGATAGATCAAGACGCTTAATAGGACTTTCACAAATCACATACCTTGATAAAGTTTTGAAGAAGTTCAAAATGGATCAGTCAAAGAAAGGGTTCTTGGCTGTGTTACAAGGTATGAAGTTGAGTCAGACTCAATGCCCAACCACGGCAGAAGATAGAAAGAGAATGAAAGCCATTCCCTATGCCTCAGCCATAGGTTTTATAAAGTATAGTATGCTGTGTACCAGACTTGTTGTGTGCCTTGTCATGAGTTTGGCAAGGGGGTACAATAGTGATCCAAGAGTAGATCACTAGACAGCGGTCAAAATTATCCTTAGAGGACTTAGGAAATGTTTCTCGGTCATGGAGGTGATAAAGAGTTCGTCGTAAAGAGTTACGTCGATGCAAGCTTTGACACCGATTCAGATGACTCTGAGTCTCAATCTGGATACGTATTGAAACTGGGAGCAATTAGCTAGAGTAGCTCTATGCAGAGCATTGTAGACTTAGAAATTTGCAAATACATACGGATCTGAATGTGGCAGACCCGTTGACTAAACTTCTCTCACAAGCAAAGCATGATCACACCTTAATACTCTTTGCGTGTTAATGACATAGCGATGTGAACTAGATTACTGACTCGAGTAAACCTTTTGGGTGTTGGTCACATGGCGATGTGAATTATGGGTGTTAAGAGGATCTCCACTAGGCCCCCAACAGCCCCCCAGAGGCCCTTTTTCCTCGCCGGCGACCAATTTTCCCTCTAGTCGTGCCCCCAAGTTCTCAAAAAGCGCCGGATTTGGCCAGATTTACGGGCGGCGATCCCAGCCCAAACCCAAGGAGCTGGGAGGCAGCTGGGGGCGCTGGCGCTGCTTATCCCATGCAAAAGACCCACTGTCAGCCTCTCCCTCTCTCCCCTCTCCCTCTCTCTCTCATCTTTTTTTGGGCGGGCGAGAGGACGGACGATGAGGAGGTCGGCGGGAGGCCGAGGCAGAGCTCACGGCGCGGCCAGGGCGGAGCGCGCGACCGGGACGGAGCTCGCGGCCGGGGCGGATCTCAAGGCGCGGAGCTCACTGTCGGGGCGGAGTTCGCGGCCGGGGCGGAGCTCACGGCACGGCCGGCGCGGAGCTCACTGCCAGGGCGGAGCTCGTGGCTGGGGCCGAGCGCGCGACCGAGGCGGAGCTCGGCGGACGAGCCAGGCCGCTCTCCTTCCTCGACCTCGTGGTGGTCTGCGTCCGTGGCGGAGCTCAGGTCACGTGCAAGTCGAGCACACGCACGCGCGGAGGCCACGGCTGGAG